>NC_073691.1:104041141-104067141 GCF_029784155.1 Uranotaenia lowii | reverse complement strand
TGTACAGAATCCCATTAATGATGCGGAAATCTGGATACTTGTCCTCGTGATTTTGAACTTCGTTGAGTAATTTTAGATACCAATCATCGTAATCCTTTCCACCATCTTTAGAAAGCGCGCTGACCATACCAATCCTGCTGAGGCAATCAGGGACTACGTTCGCCGATCCTTTTCGGTACTTTATATCGAATGAAAACGCGTTGAGGCGTAGAATCCAACGCGCCATCAGAGGTGTTGGGTTCTTCATGGTTTTAAGATATTGTAGGCTCGAGTGATCGCAAAATACGGTAAAATGGCTACCTTCCACGTAACCGCGGAATTTCTCAATGGCTCTTATAACGGCGAGGCACTCGCGTTGTGTCACGGAATATTTGCGCTCGGATGATGAGAGTTTTTGTGACATGTAGCTAATGACTTTCTCATTGCCATCGTACTCTTGTGACAAGACCGCTCCCACAGCGATGTCACTGGCATCACATGAGATTGTGAATGGACGAGTTGCTAGAACTGGTGCTGTGCAAAGATGTAGTTTCAATTCCTGGAAGGCCTTTTCGCAGTTCGGTGTCCAGCAGAATTTTATTTTTGACCTCGTTAATTCTGTGAGAGGAGCCGCAGTTTGTGAAAAATCCTTAATAAATCTCCGGTACCACCCGCACATGCCGAGAAATCTCTGTACCTCCTTTTTTGTGGAAGGTGTCGGAAAATCACTAATGACCGCAGTTTTTTCCTTATCTGTGTTCCAACCGTTTTCATCTAGGATATATCCGAGATACTTGATAGATCGCCTGCAGAATATTGACTTATCAGGGTTAATAGTGAGGCCAGCAGCTCTTAATCTGTTTGCCACCTCCTCAAGGACTACTATGTGCTCTTCCCAAGTTTCCGTCGCTGCCACCAAGTCATCTAAGTATGCAAAAACTTTAGGTTCCATATCGATGAAGGTTTCAGTTATGACTTTGGAGAGCGCCTGGCTTGCCGTTGATAGGCCGAAAGGAACCACCTTGTATTGAAACAATCCACGTTGGGGAATTGTGAATGCTGTTTTGGGTCTGGAGCTTTCCTCTAACGGAATCTGCCAGAACGCAGCCTCCAGGTCTATCGACGAGAGGAATTTCGACCCTTTTAGATTATTCACAATAGAGGCTATCATGGGAATAGGATAAGCTTCTTGCACAATAATACTATTGAGTTTTCTGGCATCAAGACACAAGCGCATGGATCCGTCCTTCTTTTTTACGGCAACTATAGGATTATTCCAAGGGCAGCATGTTGCTTTCTCGATTACGTCTAAGCTCAACATTCTGTCCACTTCCTTGTTGAGTTCGTTCAGCATAAATTTGGACAAGGGATAATGTTTTAGCTTGAATGGAGCTGCATTACCTGTGTCTATCTTGTGGCAGTAAACATTTGTTCTGCCCAGACGGCCTATGTTTTGAGAAGTTGGAAATTGATCAATTATCTCTCGTAATCTGGATTGTTGAGCTACAGTTAACGAACTGAGGATTGAGAGGTTTGAGTTTTGGGACACTTCTATACCACAGATCATTATCTTAACTCCAAAAGAATTCCAAAAATTCATACCTAAAATGAAAGTGTCTGGCATCGTTTCTACGCACAAGATAGGTATAGTATGTTTCTTTTCGTTGTACTCAATGGGCAAATAGGCGTAAAATGAGACACTATGAGAGGTATTGTCTGCGGTCCGTATACATCCTTGCACTGGAAATTTTTTAAGACCGAGTTCTTCTACTATAGATGTAAGGTTACCACCCACCAGGCAACAAGTAGCACCGCTGTCTAAAAGAGCTTTCAATTTCCGACCTCCGACTGACACTTCTGCGTATGGCCTATTATCTCCCGTTGAAACATCGAACATTAATGTTGATACGTCTTTGAAATGGCTTGTTTCTTGCAGCGAAGGGATTTTAAGATTATCCGAAGAATCTACTCCCTTCGGTATTGATTCCTCGGTTGTACGTTTCCCGAGTTCAAAATTTGATCTGGTAACGCCTGAGCTAACCGTCGTAGACAATCTGGACACGTTTGAGTAGTAACTTCTTTCTTACCACATCTGTAGCAGAACAGATATGTTTTAGGGTTGAGACAATTCGGAAATATGTGCCCGGTTTGTTCACATTGCCAGCAAATTAAAGGGTTTGTGTTGAAATGTTTCGTTGAAGCACTACCGTCTTTCTGTTGCCAAGGAACTTGGGAGCGTATTGTGTTTACTTCTTCATCTGTTGTTAGGAGTCCCGAGTAGGTTCCCGGAGTATGTTGTTCAGGGACTGAAGGCGAGTTGTTGTCTTCCTGGTAATTCTCTTCGATTGGAGCTTCTCCATCACTCAAGACATTAACCTGATGATGTTTGTTTGCAGGACGGCTCCAGTTTTGTGGACCTCGAATTCCTCTGTGCGGCGTTCCCAGGTTGGGTTCTGCTAAAGCTGATCGTGGGATTGAGGTTGTCTTGTTCCGCTGCGAAAAATATCTCGCTTCGTCGTAATCCTTGCAGACCGCTATGAGATCGTCCAGGTTTTGAGCTCTAGATGCTGAAGCAACACCTGCGAACTCCGCATTCAAATTGGTTTTCATGATGAAGAAAGAATCTGCATAGCTGATGGGTGGATCAACCGCCTCACATAATGTCAGAATGCTGCGGTGGTATTCATCAAACGTCTCATCTTGTCCCTGGAACCGGAAATAAACATCTCGTTTGATGAGTTGAGAGTAAGCTGCTGGTAAAAACTCCTTTTTTATTCCCCTTTTAAAATCTTCCCATGAATTGAAACGGTGATAAGTGCGAGTGTACCAATCAAAGGCGCGACCATGCAAAAGGTGTTTAATTCCTTTGATTAAGTCCGCTTCGTCTACTTCTTCGGTTTCTGCATATATTTTAACCTGATTTAGAAAAAATGCCAGTTTCATAATATTTTTGTCCCCCTTGTACGACAGTGGCCATTTGTGAATTGGTTGGGATAATCGCGCTCGATTGAAGCTTCCTGAAACAGGGAATCTGTTTCCTCTACGGCTCAGTAAAGCCCTTATGACTTCATCCCTAATATCGCCTTGTAGAGTTAATCTATCATTTGCAAAATTTTCTGTGTTATATCGCTGGTTTAGTTCACGATCTCCTGCGGCCAAATACCCTGTTGAAAATTGTCGTGGCCTATGCCTATCCCTTTCCTCGGCTGAACGAGTGGTTGATGGTTGTGGAATTGAAGGTAATTGCTGCTCAATCGGCGAACTCGATGCTAAAGGTTTTCCGCGATATCTCTCATTTGATTGTATCCGTAGTTTACGTATCGAATCGATAATGGCCATTTCTGCCGGAGGATGATTATCACTTCCCGCTATCTGACGTTGGTCAATAGGTTGATCGAGCATCGTCGCATTTGTGAAATAATCATTAATTGATTGTAAAGCACTATCTATGACTCTTTCCACTTCCCTAGAATACTGTGTCAGTTCCTTGTCAGTTATCATTCCGACCCTGGCTTTGTAATGTAATGGTTTGCTTTTGAAGATATGTAATTCTTGAGATTTTTCGTCGTGTAGAGCGACAGACAACCGTTCATTGATTATAAAAAGCATATTACTGCAAAACTCTAAATGTTCCTTTTGATCCATCAAGTGATCAGCCGATGTTGGAAAATCTAAGTTCACCCTCTCCTTTTCAATGAAATTCCTTAACTTCGCCGTTTTCTCCCGCCTGGTTTTACCACTGATATTAGTTTCTCCCCTCAATAGCAGTTCAAAATTTAATTCATCTTCCGATAAATGCAAGATATCCATTTTGTCGGATCAAAATCGGTTTTATTCTATTTTATGACTAAATACAAAAAGCTTAAATACAAAAATGGAGTTTTTTCCGTTGGGCGCCAATGATACAACCTTATATTTCGGTGCCAAAAACGCAACCGTGTTGTGTTATTTCCTTCGCCTTTTCCGAGGCTATTCGGTGCAAAAGCAAGAATACACAAGCAAAAAATGAACTCAATCAAAATGCACAATACAAAGTGAGCCCCGTATCCCCGAAGGTTTATGCCCGGCTAAAGCAACTTACAATGTCTTAGGAACCACACTATGGTAGTGCTTGAAATGAGACAGAATTATTCAGCATTTACAATATCTCATATTGACCAAAGAACCCTTATTCTCTATACAATTAAAATCTACAACTCACACATACAGGACAGTCAGTCGCTTCTTGTTGAAAGATGTTTCCTTCAGGATGCTTGAGGGCGTTCCTCTCGATAGTGCTGCTGCACAAAATTATAAATCCCGCCTTTGGATTTCGATATCGCCTCGGACGATAGGTTTGATTCCCTTTGTTGTTGGTTTTCCAGCTGATTCGCTCTTCCATGCGGATGGTGGGTGATGATGTGACGGCTCTCACTCTCGCTTGCTGCTGTTCAAGTCACTCACCGATGCTCTAAAGCAACATATTCGTATCTGCCGACGCTATGAGCCGGGTACTCACTCTCAGCTGCCTCAGCTTTCCTCAAGTATGGAAAGAATCATTTCTTGTACCCATATTCAAGTCAGGAAAAAAATCTGACATAAACAATTACAGGGGCATAGCCATTTTATCGTGCATACCAAAACTTTTCGAAGCTATAGTGAATGCAAAAATATATAACCAAATTAAAACACTCATTACTGAAGCAACATGGATTTGTTAAAGGAAGATCTACAGCCACTAATTTACTCGAGTTTGTTACCTATAATATTAGCTGTATGGATCGCGGTAATTCTGTACAGGCTTTATACACGGACTTCAGTAAAGCTTTTGACAGAATTGACATCCCCATGTTAATTTTTAAATTAAATAAACAGGGTTTCAGTTCACACCTACTGAAATGGATAAGGTCCTATTTAACGAACCGCTCACAAGTTGTTAGATTTAATGGTTCACTTTCAAAAAGTATCTCCGTTACTTCTGGTGTGCCTCAAGGCTCCCATCTCGGCCCGTTATTATTTATTTTATACGTAAATGATATAACTTGTCTTCTCAAGCAGTCAAATGTGCTAATTTATGCTGATGATATGAAACTTTATATGAAAGTGAATAGCGAAGAAGACTTTAGAATCTTTCAAAACGAAGTTAATGTATTTAACAAATGGTGCACTAAAACGTTTCAGTTATAATTTTAAAGACCCATACACAATAAAAACATTGTACACAGCTTATGTTAGATCTATTCTTGAGTATTGTAGCGTTGTGTGGTCGCCTTTTCAAATTTTACATAAAAACCGTTTGGAATCAGTCCAGAAACAATTTGTTCTATTCGCTTTACGAAATTTAGGATGGTCTCAGAACCAATTACCTAGCTATGAATCACGTTGCCTGCTTATAAACATGGAAACATTAAGTGTAAGAAGAGAGTTTGCTGCAATCTGTTTTGTAAACGACATAATTAATCAGCGCGTTCAGTCTGCTTATCTACTAAATCAATTAAACTTTTATTGTCCTTGCCGTCATTTAAGAACAAGAAATCTTTTCATTATAACCTCTACTCGAACTGATTATGGAAAATATAGTCCTGTTAATTGTTTAATGTATAGTTATAATAAACATTATGAGAATATAGACTTAACTATGTCAAAACAGCAGCTGAAAAAAGGTTTTTACGGTAACAGGCACCGAAGAACCTGACTTTGTAAATGTAAAGATAAATTATTATTATTAAGCTTATTTGAAAATTGTAATCTCTAGGTTTAAGTTATTATATATATGTAGCCTACTCTGTTTGGCGGAATAATATAAATAAAAGAGAAATTTATTAGCTGCAAAAAAAAAAAAAAACAAAAAAAAAATTAATTTATCCGCTTCCGTGGTTTGTTGCTCTCTTCTCATGCAGGGTCGAGCTCCTCTTCATGCACATAGCCGAAACTCCTATTCTCTTCTTATGCTGCGTCGAATACTGGCATGCATGTAGTAATTGACGCTTTCCTTGTGTGGGACCGAACCACTCTTCATGCAGATGCAAGCACCGATTCTCTTCTTATGCTGCGTCGAATACTAGCGTGATCGCGCTCTTCACCGTGTTGCCACACTTTCGACACTGAACCATTGTATCATGCAATTTCACCTCCAGCAAGCCACTTATGTTTCTTCCCACTATCATGCAATGTAGATTTCCTCCGTTCACGCTTATGACGATCGTAACGATGCACGTAAGGGATGATCAACACCTTCGATTCCCGGGTGCATGCGCTCTTGTGGCACGTTTCGCTGTTGCGAGTCCTACAATCGGTGGCGGTGGATTGAGATTCCAACATAAGGCCCTACAAAATCATGAGATATAGTAGAAACGTATTCTGGCAGTAATCTTTTGAATCACCTACTTCTGGTGAAGGCCTTGTGTTGTAGTTGTCGATGTGCAGGCGCTTTTAATTTTGCAGTGTCGTGAACGTACGCTGATATCTGCCAATGAATCATTTATGTGGTGAGCCGTATACTTTGTTGCGAACATGTACCTACCATGCGGTTATGCTGGCGAGCTATACAGGTGTTTACAAGGTCCACTGGGTTTCTTCCGGGTGCAAAGCATGCGTTTTGCGGAACCAACTCCTGTCTCGATCCAAGGCACTTATTCTTAACAACGAACCTGCACGAATGATCTTTATCGTTTCTCCGGAAACATTTTTTTTGACGTTCTTGCATTGCTCAGTGGTGAATATAGTTTTGCAAGAAAATGCGATCCCATATTTATTTTTCAAGATGTTTTAGCCTGTTCTGTGTTGCGTTACGTGGTGAGAGAGATATTTATTGGCATTTCAATGTTTTTTGTTTTTTGCTACAGTATGTTGCGGTCGCATTGTAACAGATGCGCTAGCCGTGTTGATATTTCGTTATCACGGCATGAATGCACTGTATGAGTGCTAATCATTGTAACAGGTAGCAAAATTAAGAAATTTCATTTATTTCTTAATTCAATTAAGCGTTAACTTTTATTAAAACTCCGTGAACGAAGACATTATTTCATTGAGCTATTTAGAAGAGAGAACCCACCGTATTATCACTCACAAACATTTCCAGCCGACCAGTACTCAAATTTGCCGCCGTCTTCTACACGCTAACTTTTGGCTACCCCTTAACGAATACTTTTGACCCGTTATTCGATAAGACTGGGAGAACTCCTTTTTAAGGATAAAGCCGCTGTACCCTTTAAGGGGTACTCAGCTTGATAACGCTTGTAGCGGATCAAAATTACCCCTTATTTCAAACGCTCGCACCGGATGAAAATTACCCCTTATTTGAAACGCTTTTGTCTGCTAGAAATTTCAGGAGATGCTTATGGGAAATATGTTTCCTGGACGATAAGTTAAAACTAAATGCTTGTTTCATTTTGTTTATTCATGATGCAATTTTTTTAGGGATTGGATATAAACTCTGTTAAAAAAAATGTTTCACAGATTTTTTTTATCTCCTCCGTTTCCTCGCCTATTACCATTAGGTGAATCCTGAAACAAAATAAAAGATAAGATTTTAAATATAGAATACAAAAACCACTAAACATACCACCAATGTTAGTCCACCGCGGATCATGTTTTCATGTTTAATCCTTCTGGTTTTCGTCTGGTTCGTCCGGAACTTTGCTGTGCTGCTGAAACAAAATAATTGAATAAAAATATTGCAAATTATACAATTTAAATTGTTAACAAAACACTTACCACAACCTCTCTAATCTTGCAAATCAATCATTTTGGATGTAACGCATCTAAAACTACCCCTTCCAAAGGGAATCGAGCTTTTCGAAATAAGGGGTAATATTGATCCGATAAAATGACCCTTTATTTGACAGATCGTGGAGGTTCTCAATAACGGGTCAATATTACGCCTTTAAGGGGTAGCCAAAAGTTAGCGTGTAAAAAGCTTTTCCGCAAGTGACTGTGTCCTCGCTTAGTCATTTCAGCCGCCGCAATATTGAATGAGTTCTGTTTCCTAGCGCGGGCGGCTATTTTCTAAATTTGGGGTTTTCTAAATTTGATATATGCAACACCTTTAGAGGGCGATGACCGTTTGGGATGCTTTGTCCGTGTATGAATCTGATCCAAAGAGAGGGAAGACGTTCTTCTTTTTATTCTTTTAAGTTTAAATCTCAGCCGAACTTCGATTCTCAATTTTCGTTCGACGCCTCGGGATGGGCAACCGAAAGTTTGAGTTTTGAAAAGAAATGTTTTTTCGGAGAAAGTCGTGACTTCGAGAGTCGGCACGAATTTCGGTTTTGAAGAAATGTATGGACTCGCTATCTTCTTTTGAGGAATTGATACCTTGACTCGTCCATTTTGTCCTAGTTTGTGGTAGAGGCAGGACCGGGTATTATAATCCGCGAATCGTGTGCTCTTATTAAAGGTAGAGCTTATAATGTGAATTTTCTACCCTTTGGGTTTTTAGTAGAATTAATTTTGTCGTTTTCCCCCGTAGTATAGTGAAGCATTCGCCAATAAAGTGCTTCAGAATCATAGGAGTTTTCTTGATAGTGCGATTCAGAAAATCCTTAGGTAAATTATGCGGAAAGTTATTAGTGCGAAGCGTGTTCTAATTCTAATCCCAAAAGCAGATTCAGATCACACTTCCGGTACTGCATATCACCGACTCGTGACAAAACACGCCAGCCGAAGCTCCACCCCTACAACAACGGCGGTACGTTCAGGCGGAATAACAACCGTTACCCCTGAGCGGCATACGCAAGACGGCTTCAGTTTTCGGCTCGACGACTACGATATTCATCGGGACGCCGACGGCATCGACCAGACCTCAACAACGACGTCGACATCCAGTGAAGCACGCTGGTGAATCCACTGGCGGTTGTAACCGTGCTATGAACATCATCGGCAGCAGCAGCATCGACAGCAGCACAGCAACGGTAGATTCGATGGGTAATTAAACACCAGCCCCATGAATCTCTAAGAGTGAGTACTCATCTTATGAAACATATATCCATGCGCATGTGATGTAACCTGATTGGTCCATAGACGACCATTTTCGCCACCACCTGACAGCCTAGTCGTCAGCGTTGGTGCTTTACGATCCAATGACTTGAGTTCGAATCTTGGATCTAGACCAATCATTTTTTTCTGCACTGAGTTGTTTTTTTTTTAAGACGGTTGTCGTTCTTAGCCGTCAAGTCCATGGCCGGCCAGCAAATTACTGAGCCGTTTTTTCGATTAGAACACGCACTACTTTTCCGCACCTGAGTTCCAGCTAAAAATAGAACAAATTAGGTAGCTCAGAAGTTAATTGGGGGAAAATCTGCAGAGTAGGCCGCACCAAGGGTGCCGAGTTATAAATAGAAGCTAGCTAGCAAGAAGGAGTTGAATCCCGAATACAAGATTGTAATAAAAGTTGTATAATGGAAATTATTTTTTTGAATACAAAACCCTTTTCGTTTTTCTACCGATAAAATTTAGTTTTACTGGAAATTTCAGAGGAAGGGAATTCACATTTAACGGGGCGTAGTTTTTTTTTGAGTTGGGTTGTCTCCGATGTTTTCCAACCTCCGTTTCTTCCTCCAAAGCAATCTAGGATATCCCGGTCAGAAGAGGTTGACCTATGATAATTTTGCGTTATTTTCCAGAGTTTCTCTCTTAGCCAACCGAACATCCATTTTTCTCAAATTCTTTTAAATTTTCCACCGAACATTCGGTTGGCATCGATCAACTGTTGAGGATCCCAGGGACAGTTGGGGGCTTAATCTTATTTGGGTTAAAACTAAGGACTATACCCGCCCTGCGGATAGGTCTCATAGCCGGGCAAAGCAAAACAGGTGGAAGATCTCCCTCTGGGGAGTGGCGCATAAATCGGCCACTTACCTACCCCTTTTAAAAACTCCCCCAACCGAACCGCCTCCGGTTACATTTGGCGCCCAACACAGGCTCGAAAAAATTTTATTTTTCAAGAATGATTTTTCTTTCATAAAAGATATAAATTCCGGAAACAATTTGTTTTCAGTTGATATTTATTTAAACGGTTCTCCTACATCGTGTATATAAATTTTTTCTCGCTTCTTAGTATATAAATAGCTTTATTGACCTAAGATTAAAACTCAGAATTGAGTTGATAATTTCTGCACCTTTGTGGTGTGAAACAAACACGGAATTACATTTTTTTTCGTTTTACTCTTTCATACAAATTTCATTTTTTTCAGTTCACGTATTCACTTTTCCATATTTTTTCAATTTTAGTTTCAAATAGCATAATTCCAAATTTACCTGTATAGTATATTAGTTTTTTTTTTTTAATATCTTAAGTCATTTTTATTTGTTTCTACAATTTGCTTCATTTGGTTTTGCTACAGTGATTATCAATCCCTAATCTTTGTCACGAAATAGTACTCAGATTATTTTTCATCATGGATCGATTTCCGTGCCCGGAGCACTTGAACATTGAAGAAGTTGATTACGAGCTAGAAATTCGCGGACGTCTTGGCGACGTGGCCAAGAATTTAGACCTTACAGGTAAACAACGATTATTGAGAACGATGTTTAGGGAAGATTCGAGCGAGAAAAGAAACTTTCGTTCGTCGGAATCAATTTCAGTAAAGTACTACGATATTGCTAACGTGATTGATGATATTATACAATCATGCGCACGGAAAAGGATAGACGGAAAAAACGAATCGCGTTTACTCCATTACTGGTATCGCACGAAACGTTGTCAGGCTACTTCAGAGGATCAACGAAAAATGAGAAGGGATCTTATACGTAGGATTGAACATTGCATGTCTGCTAATAGGGTCCTTCTCCCTGGTACGCCAATCAAAGAAAGGATTAAGGATTTGATAAAACCTAGCGAGCCGGAGCAAGAAGCTGAACAGGAACCAGCGTGTAGCTATTCTAGTCCAAAAATGCAGCCTATTGTCAGGTCAAAGTGGGAGGAACCAGATCGCAGCGATAGCATGTCTCAGAAGATCGCAAATTTAGAGGGGAAGTTAGACAACGTTCTACGTTTTCTTAACAGGACAGTCCAGGGTAACCAAATAAGGTCAGAAGCTTATGGTCATACAGATTTGAGTAGCGATGAGGACAGCGACGAAGAATTTTACCAGCGAAAGCCTAGGGACCGTTCGGAAGAGGAATCGAACTGTAGCAGGAATTCGAGGAGGACAATTGATTGTCAGCATTCGCGGTATCAAGAAAGGCGTAGAGATGAGGGCTGTAGGGTTGAGAAATGGAAAATACGATATTCCGGAGATCAACGTTCGATAAGCGTGGAGGATTTTCTTTTTAAAATCAAAAAAATTGCAGAGCGAGAAAATGTTTCCAGACAGCAACTGCTCAGAGACATTCACTTGTTACTGGAAGGGCCTGCATCGGACTGGTTTTTTACCTTCGTAGATGAAATCGAAAATTGGGAGCAATTTGAAGGGAAAATCAGGTATCGTTTCGGGAATCCTAACAGAGATCGAGGTATCAGGCAAAAGATTCATGAGCGGAAACAACATAAGGGTGAGTCATTCATCGCGTTTATCACGGAAATTGAGAAGCTAAACAAAATGTTGGCCAAACCGATGTCTAGGAGAAGGAAATTAGAATTGGTGATGGATAATATGAGGCCGCATTACCACTCAAGGCTAACTACCGTCGAAATTCGGAACCTTGATCAATTAATCAAGTACAACCAGAGAAGCGATGCAGGCGACGCGCTCAGGCACCAAAATTGGGAGCCTCCGAGACGCCCGGTTAATAACATCGACGTTGAAGGAAGCGATACCGACAGTGAACATTCTTTTTCCGTGAATGTAATTAAACCTAGCTCATCGGTAAATGGGCCGCAGAATCCAAGGGATCAGCAGCAAAAAGAGCGTGCGAATTTTAAACCTCGAAGTCAGCAAGCCACCGTACAGACTTCGCGAGATGTGGGTCAGCGAAACGTGGACCATACCAATTGGGTTTGTTGGAACTGCGAGCAAAGAGGACATAGTTGGAGGGCCTGCACAGCACCGAGAATTGTTTTTTGTTTTGGATGTGGGCACTTAGGTCGAACAATCCGAAATTGCGAGCGATGTGCAGCCAGATCTGGTCGCAGATCGAATGAACCTCGTCAGGGAAACTAAGAAAGGGATGCATCGAAGGGAATGCGATTATCCCTCAAAATGTCACCATTCCCGAAAATACCGATTTTGACCCCTTACTTCGAATACACCAAATCCGAATAAACAAGGGTAATTGCCCTCACATTCGGGTGAAGGTATTCGAAACCGAAATAGATGCGCTTTTAGACTCTGGAGCTGGCATTAGCGTGACTAATTCTGCAGCTCTTGCCAATCAAAATGGACTTAAAATTCTCCCAGCTGCGGTGCGAGTAAGTACTGCTGATGGCACCGAATACAAGTGTCTTGGTTACGTCAATTTACCTTACACTTATAAAAATATTACCAAGGTTATTCCAACAATCGTAGTCCCACAGATTTCGAGGGAACTTATTCTCGGCACCGATTTCTGGGAAAGCTTCGGGATAACCCCGATGATCGATACTGGGAACGGGCTAGAAAGGATTGAGACGTTGGAAGCCGAAAAAGATCCTTCGTTGTGTTTTTACATTGAATCGTCCGCAGAGCTCCCGAAACTAGATCAGGACCTGATTGACGAAACTCTAGACGTACCGGCCTTCGACACACCCCCGGAACCAGTTCCAGAGGCAGTCGAGACGGAGCATGATCTAAGTGAACCGGAGAGGGCTGAGCTGATCGAAACGATTAAAGAATTTGAATTTACGGCACCTGGGAAGCTAGGAAAAACTTCATTCATCCAGCATGAGATTATTCTCAAGGAGGATGCAAAACCGCGCAATCAGCCACTATATAAGTGTTCGCCGTTTATCCAAAAAGAAATTGCAACGTTTTAAGGAACTAGATGCAATCGAGGAGTGCTATAGCGAATGGACCAATCCATTGGTCCCAGTCCGGAAATCGAACGGGAAAATCCGTGTCTGTTTGGATTCCCGACGCATCAATGCCATGACAGTTAAGGATGCATATCCCATGCAGAATATGCAGGATATTTTTTTCAGATTGGAAAAGGCTAAATATTACTCGATTATTGATCTTAAAGATGCCTACTTTCAGATCCCTCTGAAAGAGGAAAGCCGGAACTACACTGCATTCCGTACATCCAAAGGTTTGTTCCGATTTAAAGTTTGTCCTTTTGGTCTCACAAATGCTCCTTTTACGATGTGCAGACTGATGGCAAAAACATTGGGATTCGACCTGCAACCCTATGTTTTTGTCTATTTGGATGACATCGTCATTGCGACAAAAACATTAGAGGAGCATTTGAAACTATTACAGGAAGTAGCCAAACGTCTAAAAAGAGCCGGTCTAACAATATCGTTAGAAAAATCCCGTTTCTGTAGGAAACAGGTCATGTATCTCGGTTATCTGTTAACAGAAAGAGGGGTTTGCATTGACCAAGCTAGAATTCAGCCAATTCTAAACTATGCTCGTCCAAAATGTGTCAAAGACATAAGGAGGTTAATGGGATTAGCAGGATTCTACCAGAGGTTCATCCCTAACTACAGTAAGATTACTGCACCAATAACAGACCTCTTGAAAAAGGAAAAGAAAAAAGTAACTTGGACAGTAGAAGCCGAAATAGCATTCAACGAGTTGAAATCCGTCTTAACTTCCGCACCTATCCTAGCCAGTCCGGATTTCACGAGGCCATTCACAATCGAGTCCGATGCATCGGAGAATGCTGTTGGAGCAGCTTTGGTTCAGGACCAAGACGGGGAAGCTAGAGT
Organism: Uranotaenia lowii; assembly: GCF_029784155.1. Taxonomy (NCBI): domain Eukaryota; kingdom Metazoa; phylum Arthropoda; class Insecta; order Diptera; family Culicidae; genus Uranotaenia; species Uranotaenia lowii. The sequence continues at coordinate 104,053,397 of NC_073691.1, read as the reverse complement.
AATTGGATACTTTAGTAAAAAGCTGAGCGCCACCCAACGAAGGTATTCAGCCGTTGAGAAGGAATGTCTGGGAGTCCTGTTGGCAATAGACAACTTTCGACACTACGTAGAGGGTAGTAAGTTTAAAGTTGTCACGGATGCGAGAAGCCTTCTTTGGTTATTCAAGATAGGAGCAGAATCAGGGAATTCAAAGCTACTTCGATGGGCTCTCCGGATACAATCCTACGATATCGAGCTCGAATACCGTAAAGGTAAGAACAATATTACCGCTGATTGCCTTTCTCGATCAATCGAGACCGTAACCGTTATCCTACCAGATCCAGAATATGAGGAGCTGGCAGCAGACATTCTTGCTGATCCTGTTCGTTATCAGGATTACAGGGTAAACGATGGAAAAATTTTGAAATATGTTCCAAACATTAACAAACAAAGTGACCCGCGGTTTGCATGGAAGGAATATCCTAACTCATCTCACTTCCATCTGTACCGTTGAGCCGTCAACACGTACGCCGGAGCATCGTATCGTTGCTGTGTACCTGCAGGAACATTTTACATTATTTATTTTTTCCTTACCTGTATTTCAATCAGCACTTTTCAGTGCTAAAATTATTTTCATTTTCTTTTATTCATATTTTCTCTTTTCTTTCCAGCATGGGGAAGTCTTCGGCCGGCTCAAGGGCCGGAAGAAAACGGATTGCTGAACCTAATCCAGGGCCATCTGCCAAAAAAGTTGAAATTTCCAATTCATTCGATGTCCTTCATAACATTGGTGATGAGGAAATATTCATATTTAATTCTGATAAGAGTACTAAGAAACCTTCTTCTTCTTCTTATACTCTTAAAAACGAAAAGATTCCACCAATAACGGTCACGATTCCTGACTTCAATGCCTTTCGAAAAGAAATCGTCACTTCCGTCAAGGATGTGAAGATTTCTTTTCAGATCGGTCGAAGGGGAACTGCTCGTATATTGGCGGAATCTTTTAATGATTTTCAAAAAATTTTAAATTATTTGAATAATAAAAAACACCAATTTTTTACGTACGACACTAGAGGTGATCGTCCTTTTAAAGTTGTACTTCGTGGTCTCACCGGCGATCAGACACCGGATGAGATCACAAATGAATTAAATTCTTTGTTAGGTTTTTCTCCAATTCAAGTAATTCAAATGAGGAAAAGAACCAACACGAATAATACCAGTAGTGTTGGTTTTGCTCCTGAACTTTATTTGATCCATTTTAAAAAGGATCAGGTCAATAATTTGAAAATTTTGGAAAAGGCTCGTCTTATGTTTCATTGTCGAGTAAAATTTGAACCTTTTCGTAAATCCCATACCAATTTTTTACAAAATATTACGCAATGTCGTCGTTGTCAAGCTTTTTGTCATGGCACTAAAAATTGTAGAATGAATGCCAGATGCATGTTTTGCGGCTCATTCGATCATGAAAAATCTAAATGCCTTTTTGGTGGTGATAAGCCAAAAACAGAATTTTTTAAGTGTGCGAATTGCGCAGGTAATCATTCCTCGAATTCTCTAGATTGTCCCGTTAGGGCAAAAATTGTTGCTTCTAGGAAAAACCCCAAAGTTTCCAGAAAAGTTTCTTCTCCTCCTTCCTCTTTTTCGTCTACACACGTCAGACCGGCAAACAACCTGCCTGTTCGCAGTCAGCCTCGGCCTACATTGGAATCACGGCTGGGTAATTCCCGAAGTGATTTTAATGTTACCTGGGCTGATTCTGCGCCACAGACTCGTTGTTTATCGTTCTCAGAGGTGGTTGAAAATGGGTTGCCTTCTCCAGGCATAAATAATAAAAATGGGAAAAAACCAAGTCTCAACGTTCATGCGAAGGCTTGGGAAAATCCCCGAAATTCAAATACTTTTTCTTCTCCTTCCTCTTCTGATTCTAACAATTTTGTTGATTTGGGTGAGATTACTGAGGAAAAATTAAAATTTTTGCATCAAAATTTAATGGAAATGATGCAACTTATGTTGAAAGCAAATTCAATGTTTGAAGCTTTCCAAACTTCTTTTAATTATGCTAACAAAATTATTATGACTTTACGATTCCCTCATGGATCCAAATAGATGTTTAAATATTATGAATTGGAACGCTAGATCTTTGCTGGCTAACCAAGACGAGTTCTTTTTATTTTTGAAAACTCAAAACATACATATTGCTGCCATCACTGAAACTTTTTTAAAGCCAGACAATAACTTGAAAAGCAATGCTTTCTTTAAAATTTTACGAAATGATCGACTTGATCGACAAGGTGGGGGTGTAGCTATTGTCATCAATAGTCGTCTCAAATTTAGACTTCTTCCTTCTTTCAATACAAAAGTCTTAGAAACAATTGGAATTGAATTAGAAACTTCTATGGGGAAAATTATAATTGTTGCCGTATATTTGCCTTTTCAATGTAGCGGTGAACAGAAAAATTTTTTGAAGGGAGATTTACAAAAACTCACCAGAAATAAATCTAAATTTTTTATTATTGGTGACTTTGATGCAAAACACCGATCTTGGAATAATATTTCATCAAATTCAAATGGGAATATTTTGTTTAATGACTGCTCTGCAGGTTATTATACTGTTGAATATCCTAATGGGCATACTTGTTTTTCTTCAATTAGAAATCCCTCCACAATTGATTTGGTTCTAACGGATTTAGGCGAGCATTGTAGTCAATTAGTTACTCATGCGGACCTCGATTCAGACCACCTTCCAGTAACTTTTTCTTTATCCCAAAGTCCCATTGAAAACCCTTTAAAATCAACTTTTAATTTTCAAAAGGCTAACTGGGAGCGATATATGAATTTTATTGAACGTAATTTAGATGTAAACGTTCCATTGAATTCAATAGAAGATATTGATTTGGCTGTAGAAAATTTGACAACTTCAATAGTCAATGCTAGAGCCGCTTCAATACCTAAAGTTAAACATAAATTTAATCAACCTTTAATTGATGATGATCTTCAGTTTTTGATACGACTGAAAAACATTCGTCGACGCCAATATCAACGTACTAGGGATCCTTATTTGAAATTAATTTATTGCGACCTTCAAAAAGAGATCAAACGTCGTTTAAATTTCATTCGTAATGAAAATTTTGCTAAAGCAGTAGAGGACATAAAACCCTACTCAAAGCCATTTTGGAAATTAACTAAAATTCTAAAAAAGCCCCAGAAGCCAATTCCTACTTTGAAAGATGGGGATAAACTTCTTTTAACTAATTCAGAAAAAGCTCAAAAATTAGCCCAACAATTTGAGTCTGCTCATGATTTTAATTTAAACGTTGTAAGTCCAATTGATGCTCAAATTTCCCTAGAATTTGATGATATTCTTTCTAAGCAAATTGTGTTTGAAAGTTCTTGTGAGACAAATATTGATGAACTTAAATTGATTTTCAAAAAATTTAAAAATATGAAAGCCCCGGGGGAAGATGGGATTTTCTATATTCTTATTAAAAAGTTGCCTGAAAGCACTTTAAATTTTTTAGTTAAAATCTTCAATAAATGTTTTCACTTGGCTTATTTTCCCAATAAATGGAAAAATGCCAAAGTAACTCCAATTTTGAAACCTGGAAAAAGTGCTTCAGAGCCTTCAAGTTATCGACCAATTAGTTTGCTTCCTTCTTTAAGTAAATTATTTGAGAGAGTTATTTTGAATAGAATGATGATTCACATTAATCAGAATTCTATTTTCCCTGATGAACAATTTGGTTTTCGTCATGGACATTCTACTACACATCAACTTTTGAGTGTAACTAATATGATTAACGCTAGCAAATCTGAGGGTTATTCAACTGGTGTTGCTCTTCTTGATATTGAAAAAGCTTTTGACAGTGTTTGGCACAAAGGTTTAGTAGCTAAATTAGCTCGATTTGATTTTCCTGTATATCTCACCAAAATTATTCAAAATTATTTGACTAGCCGAACTTTGCAAGTAAGCTATCAAAATTCATGCTCTGAAAGGATACCCATTAGAGCTGGTGTCCCTCAGGGTAGTATACTTGGGCCTATTTTATACAATATTTTTACTTCTGATCTTCCTGATGTCCCAGAAGGAAAAGGTAGAAGATTATTTGCTGACGATACTTTGCTTTCAGCCAAAGGTCGAAATTTACGGGTGGTACGCAGTAGATTGCAACAAAATTTAAATTCCTTTTTGAATTACTTGAAAATGTGGAAAATTTCTCCTAACGCTTCCAAAACTCAACTTATTTTATTTCCCCATAAGCCAAGAGCAAATTTTTTAAAACCTAATGAAAATCATTCCATAACTTTTAATGGGGTTTCTCTAGAATGGTCTGATCACGTGAAGTACTTGGGACTCACACTTGATCGGAATCTTTCTTTTAAGAATCACATTGAAGATATTCAATCTAAATGTAATAAATACACTAAATCTCTTTATTCTCTCATCAACAGGAAATCCCGGTTGTGTCTGCGAAATAAGATGCTCATCTACAAACAAGTTTTCCGACCAGCGATCATGTATGCAGTTCCGATTTGGTCTAGCTGCTGCGCGACGAGGAAGAAAGCCATCCAGAGGATTCAGAACAAAGTTCTGAAAATGATTTTGCGGCTTCCACCTTGGCACAGCACCGAAGATCTTCATCGGATTGCGGGCATTGAATCGATCGGAGAGATGGCCAACAAAATTATCTCCAACTTCAGAGGCAAATCGATGCAGTCTTCCATCGCAGAGATTCGTTCTCTTTATGTTTAGTTTAATTTTAGGATAGTGTTTAGTTTTAAGTATAAAATATTTTTGCTATTACAGGATGTTCTCCTACATTAAAAACTTGATTGCGCTCAGCAAATTTAAATCTTATAAATAAATTTTTATAATCTAGTTAACTATAGGGCTATGAACAGTTCATTATTGAGCTGAACACCTAGTTTAATGCAATAATGTAATATAAGTGTAATGATGATTTGATACAAATAAAGACATATTTAAAAAAAAAAAAAAATCCTAACTCATCTGAACGTAACATAATCATCAAAACGGAACATGAAAAAGCCCACTTTGGGTACGAAAAAACTTTAGCTACGATTAAGCAACGGTTTTTCTGGCCGAAGATGAACGAACAAATTCGCAAGTTTTGCAGACAATGCCTGCGTTGCCAGACGAGCAAAGCTGGAAACACTAATGTAACCCCACCGATGGGATCACAAAAACCAGCGGAATATCCCTGGCAATTTGTTACCCTTGATTATGTAGGTCCCCTTCCACCTTCTGGTAAGAATCGCCACACCTGCCTTTTAGTTGCTACTGATGTATTCAGTAAGTTTGTATTGGTTCAACCCTTCCGCCAGGCAAAAGCGGAATCGCTAGTTGAATTCGTAGAGAACATGATATTCCGACTATTTGGTGTACCTGAGATTGTCCTGACCGATAACGGATCGCAGTTCACCTCTAAACTATTCACAGACCTCCTAAAATCCTATCACGTTAACCACTGGCTAACACCTGCCTACCACCCTCAGGTGAACAACACGGAGCGCGTGAACCGTGTTATTACAACAGCTATCCGAGCTACTTTGAAGGGGGAACACAAACATTGGGCTGATAATATTCAGGCCATCGCGAACGCCATAAGAACATCAGTCCACCAGTCTACAAAATACAGCCCTTATTTTGTGGTGTTTGGTAGAGACCAGGTTTCTGATGGTAGCGAATATTCCCGGATCAGAAACCACACTAAAACCGATGTACAAAGTCCTAACGAAACGCTCACCTCACGGAAGAAACTTTTCGAAGAAGTCAAACAGAATTTGGCAGCTGCGTATAAGCGTCACGAAAAAACCTATAACCTTCGATCAAATGCAAAATGTCCAGTCTATGTTGTCGGAGAGAAAGTGTTGAAAAAAACATTCGACCTTTCTGATAAGGGGGCAGGATTTTGTAAAAAACTTGCTCCTAAATTTGATACTTGCGTTGTCAGAAGAGTACTAGGATCTCACTCATATGAGTTAGAAGATTGTGAGGGCAAGCGATTAGGAGTATTCTTTGCAAACCATCTAAAAAAGTTTAACACTGAACCACCAGATGCAACAAACTAAAATAGGGACCTACAGCTATGTCACTTTTTCCTTAGAAGCAACAAAATCTCATAAAACACCTTCGGGGTAAAAACTCATTGATCTCGGTACTAGAAGACTCAATTACAACCTAGTAGTTGGTTGGATTTCGTTGATTCAACTAAATAGTAAAGGACTTTCTAAACGATAGATTGAGTTGAGTAATGACCTACAATTAAGTACTGCATAATGCAGGAATACGATGGCCCTAACTTGAAGTCGCTGGAAAAGTTGACGTTAAAACGACTTCCTTTTCACTCGAACCAATTTAGAGGTATAAAACATCCCAAAAGAGCGAGCGCACCAATACTAAGTTTATGAAAGCAACCGTAAGACGAGGAGAAACTAACCGAAGAACGGTAGTATTGAGTCAGAAGACCATAAAAGATCACAGGACTAGATGGAAGAATTTTTCCCTGAGGGAGTCGAAAGAATAATTTCCGATGATTCCCATAGAAGTCAACTCGTATGTGAAACGCGCTAGTCCTGGATGATGACCTGATCAGAGTAATATTCGATATGAAGTTTAAAGCGAGTCCGTTCTAGCAAAACTCGCATACAACGAGAAAAGCGCGGATGAAGAAGTTATTCGGGAAACGAACGAAAGGAAAAGTTCAACCTGACTTCAGACAAACCGATTTAATTATGCAAAAATGCATAAAGCCATGTAAATAGTAATTTGTAAATTTTGTAGATTAGTAGTTAGTGTTTTGGTTCTACAACCAGGCCTAGTTCATAATTTCTAATTTTAGTTTTTTTTTTATTGCTAGTTTTAGTTTTTCTTATCTTAATACTCACGATTATCTCCATCAACCCTGCATTCAGTATAGCCATATCCATCCATAGTAGATCAATGTACTCCGCTAGAACTCCATTCATTTTTCAGTCATTCATTTCCAGTTTCTTCCGATTTAATATCGGCCAACATTTTCATCCAGTACGTCGAGCTAAAAGACTTAAAAAAATGTTAGAGGATGCAAAAACAGGGTTCAAATTTGTTTAAGATAGGTTGGATAAATTGATTACTTACTTGATTCATTTTCACCTTCTTCTTATTTTCTTTTTAACTTTTATTTTGCTGGTATTGGGAGTTCCATGAAAAATTTGCGTGTGGACAGTCGTCTTCACGGACAAAGAGTCAGAAATTCGCTAAACTGGCCGGAAAGAAAATGCAGTGAACCAGCTCCGATCTTTTTTCCGGGAAACGCCTTGATTTTTCCTCGCATTGATCGTCTATTTTCCCACGGAACCGGATTGAAGGAGGATAGCAATGATCCAGCTGAAAAGAAAGAAAAGACGAAATTTTTCCTACTTACTCAACGATAGTCGATACAGAATTATAATGTTTACTCTCCTAAGGACCATGCAAGACTCCTGTGATGGAAATTGATGAGGAAAAACATGATTTTTCCCAGTTTTCACGAAATTCTTCCGAGGTAAAAACCGCGACGGACTGAAAATCGGAATTTTTTGTTTACGTTTTGACTGACATGTCAATCGCGCGCCTGAGTGTCTCGTGAGTTACCGAGTTATTGTGACGGTGGGTCACATAGTAGAAAAAGTTAAATACTTTTTTTTCGCAATATAGTAGTTTGCGTCAAACGTTTTTTATTCAGTTGCGATTTAAGTTTCTTCGAATTTTACTTGATAGGTTTAACGCGTACAGAATAATAGTTGAGTCTTTGGATAGGGAAATGTTGGTACTGGGAAAGTATTTTCTAGTGTATTATCTTCTAAACAAAGGCAGACCTTTAAGGTTTTGATGCTGATTTCACAGGATTCTTAATTGTTATATTGAGGAGTGAAAGATGCAGAATACCGAGTATAATTTTTCAGTTAGTAAGATTATCCCATAGATCTTAGGAAGTCCTGAGGAATGGGCTCTGGTCGAATTAACTAGTTCTTTTTATAGGAATGTTACATGAGGTGTAGTGATCAAATTTTTAGTAGAGAACTACGGTGATCAGCTTTATCGAATGTTGACACGATTGAGGTTTTATTTTAACTCACGAGCACGAAAGGTCGTCCAAGAACAGTTCTGTTAAAATTTACTGAAGCAGTGGTCAATTCGATCTATGAAGTCAGGTAGTACGATTATTATTTTGAAGGCAAGCGATTATTACTTCGGTCGAATCTTTGAATAACCGTTCTTAAGATTAATTTCTTTTTCTGCTGGAGACCGGAGTTGCAAAACGCGATGGTCAGTACAAGTGTAACGATTCTGCTGCATCTTGTAAACAGAGGAGGAGTCGATCTTTTAGATTGATGATGACAACATATGACCCCAGAATAAAGGTTTTTCTTAATGGTTTTCAATGCGACCTTCGAAAATTTGATTGAATATAAACTTGGTTTAATTCAATCTAATTTTCGAAAAATTAGTAGCGAATGATGTAACAGGTAGCAAAATTAAGAAATTTCATTTATTTCTTAATTCAATGAAGCGTTAACTTTTATTAAAACTCCGTGAACGAAGACATTATTTCATTGAGAAATTTAGAAGAGAGAACCCACCGTATTATCACTCACAAACATTTCCAGCCGACCAGTACTCAAATTTGCCGCCGTCTTCTAAAAAGCTTTTCCGCAAGTGACTGTGTCCTCGCTTAGTCATTTCAGCCGCCGCAATATTGAATGAGTTCTGTTTCCTAGCGCGGGCGGCTATTTTCTAAATTTGGGGTTTTCTAAATTTGATATATGCAACACCTTTAGAGGGCGATGACCGTTTGGGATGCTTTGTCCGTGTATGAATCTGATCCAAAGAGAGGGAAGACGTTCTTCTTTTTATTCTTTTAAGTTTAAATCTCAGCCGAACTTCGATTCTCAATTTTCGTTCGACGCCTCGGGATGGGCAACCGAAAGTTTGAGTTTTGAAAAGAAATGTTTTTTCGGAGAAAGTCGTGACTTCGAGAGTCGGCACGAATTTCGGTTTTGAAGAAATGTATGGACTCGCTATCTTCTTTTGAGGAATTGATACCTTGACTCGTCCATTTTGTCCTAGTTTGTGGTAGAGGCAGGACCGGGTATTATAATCCGCGAATCGTGTGCTCTTATTAAAGGTAGAGCTTATAATGTGAATTTTCTACCCTTTGGGTTTTTAGTAGAATTAATTTTGTCGTTTTCCCCCGTAGTATAGTGAAGCATTCGCCAATAAAGTGCTTCAGAATCATAGGAGTTTTCTTGATAGTGCGATTCAGAAAATCCTTAGGTAAATTATGCGGAAAGTTATTAGTGCGAAGCGTGTTCTAATTCTAATCCCAAAAGCAGATTCAGATCACACTTCCGGTACTGCATATCACCGACTCGTGACAAAACACGCCAGCCGAAGCTCCACCCCTACAACAACGGTGGTACGTTCAGGCGGAATAGCAACCGTTACCCCTGAGCGGCATACGCAAGACGGCTTCAGTTTTCGGCTCGACGACTACGATATTCATCGGGACGCCGACGGCATCGACCAGACCTCAACAACGACGTCGACATCCGGTGAAGCACACTGGTGAATCCACTGGCGGTTGTAACCGTGCTATGAACATCATCGGCAGCAGCAGCATCGACAGCAGCACAGCAACGGTAGATTCGATGGGTAATTAAACACCAGCCCCATGAATCTCTAAGAGTGAGTACTCATCTTATGAAACATATATCCATGCGCATGTGATGTAACCTGATTGGTCCATAGACGACCATTTTCGCCACCACCTGACAGCCTAGTCGTCAGCGTTGGTGCTTTACGATCCAATGACTTGAGTTCGAATCTTGGATCTAGACCAATCATTTTTTTCTGCACTGAGTTGTTTTTTTTTTAAGACGGTTGTCGTTCTTAGCCGTCAAGTCCATGGCCGGCCAGCAAATTACTGAGCCGTTTTTTCGATTAGAACACGCACTACTTTTCCGCACCTGAGTTCCAGCTAAAAATAGAACAAATTAGGTAGCTCAGAAGTTAATTGGGGGAAAATCTGCAGAGTAGGCCGCACCAAGGGTGCCGAGTTATAAATAGAAGCTAGCTAGCAAGAAGGAGTTGAATCCCGAATACAAGATTGTAATAAAAGTTGTATAATGGAAATTATTTTTTTGAATACAAAACCCTTTTCGTTTTTCTACCGATAAAATTTAGTTTCACTGGAAATTTCAGAGGAAGGGAATTCACATTTCACCGGGCGTATTTTTTTTTTGAGTTGGGTTGTCTCCGATGTTTTCCAACCTCCGTTTCTTCCTCCAAAGCAATCTAGGATATCCCGGTCAGAAGAGGTTGACCTATGATAATTTTGCGTTATTTTCCAGAGTTTCTCTCTTAGCCAACCGAACATCCATTTTTCTCAAATTCTTTTAAATTTTCCACCGAACATTCGGTTGGCATCGATCAACTGTTGAGGATCCCAGGGACAGTTGGGGGCTTAATCTTATTTGGGTTAAAACTAAGGACTATACCCGCCCTGCGGATAGGTCTCATAGCCGGGCAAAGCAAAACAGGTGGAAGATCTCCCTCTGGGGAGTGGCGCATAAATCGGCCACTTACCTACCCCTTTTAAAAACTCCCCCAACCGAACCGCCTCCGGTTAAACTGAATCAAAGCAATCGAAAGATTCCTTTTAATTCAACCACGGTATACATCTCCGGTTACATCATTAGGGTCAAAAAATCAATGGTTCAAAATAATTCGGGCTTAGCCAAATTGGACCGTTGACCCTAATGATTAGCACTCATACAGTGCATTCATGCCGTGATAACGAAATATCAACACGGCTAGCGCATCGATGGAACCATTGCGCGCAATAGGGAAGCTTTCTGGAGCTTAACGTACGCCATATTTTGCCCGTCCGGAGTATACGTGTTCACCACATGTAGACTTCGGACCAACCAGATTTCATTGTATAGGTTAAGGTAGTGCCACCTCTATCCCGGTACTACTTCTCCTAAATAATGAAATGTTGCAGGGTAAAGTATGGTGTACGTTAATAAGTTTCCTCGCAAAAATGCTCTTTCGCTCTTTTCAACATCTGTAAATTTTCTCCTCACTTCTCTATCCATCTTTATCAATTTCAGAACTACTTTTCACCGATATGCCGAAAAATAAATTTACAAAATTAATTAACGGTGGTTAACTTCTCTCAAAAGAATTCAGATTCAGAATTCAGATTCAGAATTCAGATTCAGAATTCAGATTCAGAATTCAGATTCAGAATTCAGATTCAGAATTCAGATTCAGATTCAGAATTCAGATTCAGAATTCAGATTCAGAATTCAGAATTCAGAATTCAGAATTCAGAATTCAGATTCAGAATTCAGATTCAGAATTCGGATTCAGAATTCAGATTCAGAATTCAGATTCAGAATTCAGATTCAGAATTCAGATTCAGAATTCAGATTCAGAATTCAGATTCAGAATTCAGATTCAGAATTCAGATTCAGAATTCAGATTCAGAATTCAGATTCAGAATTCAGATTCAGAATTCAGATCTGAATTCTGAATCTGAATTCTGAATCTGAATTCTGAATCTGAATTCTGAATCTGAATTCTGAATCTGAATTCTGAATCTGAATTCTGAATCTGAATTCTGAATCTGAATTCTGAATCTGAATTCTGAATCTGAATTCTGAATCTGAATTCTGAATCTGAATTCTGAATCTGAATTCTGAATCTGAATTCTGAATCCGAATTCTGAATCTGAATTCTGAATCTGAATTCTGAATCTGAATTCTGAATCTGAATTCTGAATCTGAATTCTGAATCTGAATTCTGAATCTGAATTCTGAATCTGAATTCTGAATCTGAATTCTGAATCTGAATTCTGAATCTGAATTCTGAATCTGAATTCTGAATCTGAATTCTGAATCTGAATTCTGAATCTGAATTCTGAATCTGAATTCTGAATCTGAATTCTGAATCTGAATTCTGAATCTGAATTCTGAATCTGAATTCTGAATCTGAATTCTGAATCTGAATTCTGAATCTGAATTCTGAATCTGAATTCTGAATCTGAATTCTGAATCTGAATTCTGAATCTGAATTCTGAATCTGAATTCTGAATCTGAATTCTGAATCTGAATTCTGAATTCTGAATCTGAATTCTGAATCTGAATTCTGAATCTGAATTCTGAATCTGAATTCTGAATCTGAATTCTTTTGAGAGAAGTTAACCACCGTTAATTAATTTTGTAAATTTAT
>NC_073691.1:103990641-104040641 GCF_029784155.1 Uranotaenia lowii | reverse complement strand
GAGAAGGAATGTAGAAATGTGATGAAGGATAAGCAGAAATTAAATAAAATTTGTAGGATGGAGAATAAAGATGTGGAATATGGAATAGAAATTGAGGATATTTGGTAAATAAAATTTTGCACTAAAGAAAAAAAAAACAAATGTTGATGTGTGAAAAGTTTTAATTAGGAATAGAGGTGAGAAGGAATGTAGGGATGAGATGAAGAATATACAGAAAATAAATCAAATTTAATTAGGAATAAAATAAAATAATAGTTGTATTCGGCAACACTGCAGATGAATAAAATAAAATAAATTTCTATGAGAACATTTGCTATTTTGGCAGCACTTGACAAACAAACAAAACAAAGTCAGTCATTGATCTATTCTTGCGAGCGACAGACGTGTTTAGGTGAATCTCTGAATTGAGATTCGTAAAATCACGACAAGAACGATGCTGATATAGTGGCTACGTGTTTTTTTTTAGATTTTTGAACAAATATTTTCGAATAAATGAAAAGAAAATTTTTGGTTTTTCCATAAGAAATCTTCTGTTCAACATTTGAACACCCTGTATCTCGAAACTGCCCACAATTCAGAATGTCTCACCTATACCAGATTGTTCAGCAGAGTCTATAGAACGATGTTGGTATAGTGGCTACGTGTTTTTTTTTAGATTTTTGAACAAATATTTTCGAATAAATGAAAAGAAAATTTTTGGTTTTTCCATAAAAATTCTTCTGTTCAACATTTGAACACCCTGTATCTCGAAACTGCCCACAATTCAGAATGTCTCACCTATACCAGATTGTTCAACAGAGTCTATAGAACGATGCTGATATAGTGGCTACGTGTTTTTTTTTAGATTTTTGAACAAATATTTTCGAATAAATGAAAAGAAAATTTTTGGTTTTTCCATAAAAATTCTTCTGTTCAACATTTGAACACCCTGTATCTCGAAACTGCCCACAATTCAGAATGTCTCACCTATACCAGATTGTTCAGCAGAGTCTATAGAACGATGCTGATATAGTGGCTACGTGTTTTTTTTAGATTTTTGAACAAATATTTTCGAATAAATGAAAAGAAAATTTTTGGTTTTTCCATAAAAATTCTTCTGTTCAACATTTGAACACCCTGTATCTCGAAACTGCCCACAATTCAGAATGTCTCACCTATACCAGATTGTTCAGCAGAGTCTATAGAACGATGCTGATATAGTGGCTACGTGTTTTTTTTTAGATTTTTGAACAAATATTTTCGAATAAATGAAAAGAAAATTTTTGGTTTTTCCATAAAAATTCTTCTGTTCAACATTTGAACACCCTGTATCTCGAAACTGCCCACAATTCAGAATGTCTCACCTATACCAGATTGTTCAGCAGAGTCTATAGAACGATGCTGATATAGTGGCTACGTGTTTTTTTTTAGATTTTTGAACAAATATTTTCGAATAAATGAAAAGAAAATTTTTGGTTTTTCCATAAAAATTCTTCTGTTCAACATTTGAACACCCTGTATCTCGAAACTGCCCACAATTCAGAATGTCTCACCTATACCAGATTGTTCAGCAGAGTCTATAGAACGATGCTGATATAAGGGCTACGTGTTTTTTTAGATTTTTGAACAAATATTTTCGAATAAATGAAAAGAAAATTTTTGGTTTTTCCATAAAAATTCTTCTGTTCAACATTTGAACACCCTGTATCTCGAAACTGCCCACAATTCAGAATGTCTCACCTATACCAGATTGTTCAGCAGAGTCTATAGAACGATGCTGATATAGTGGCTACGTGTTTTTTTTTAGATTTTTGAACAAATATTTTCGAATAAATGAAAAGAAAATTTTTGGTTTTTCCATAAAAATTCTTCTGTTTAACATTTGAACACCCTGTATCTCGAAACTGCCCACAATTCAGAATGTCTCACCTATACCAGATTGTTCAGCAGAGTCTATAGAACGATGCTGATATAGTGGCTACGTGTTTTTTTTTAGATTTTTGAACAAATATTTTCGAATAAATGAAAAGAAAATTTTTGGTTTTTCCATAAAAATTCTTCTGTTCAACATTTGAACACCCTGTATCTCGAAACTGCCCACAATTCAGAATGTCTCACCTATACCAGATTGTTCAGCAGAGTCTATAGAACGATGTTGGTATAGTGGCTACGTGTTTTTTTTTAGATTTTTGAACAAATATTTTCGAATAAATGAAAAGAAAATTTTTGGTTTTTCCATAAGAAATCTTCTGTTCAACATTTGAACACCCTGTATCTCGAAACTGCCTACAATTCAGAATGTCTCACCTATACCAGATTGTTCAGCAGAGTCTATAGAACGATGCTGATATAGTGGCTACGTGTTTTTTTTTAGATTTTTGAACAAATATTTTCGAATAAATGAAAAGAAAATTTTTGGTTTTTCCATAAGAAATCTTCTGTTCAACATTTGAACACCCTGTATCTCGAAACTGCCTACAATTCAGTATGTCTCACCTATACCAGATTGTTCAGCAGAGTCTATAGAACGATGTTGGTATAGTGGCTACGTGTTTTTTTTTAGATTTTTGAACAAATATTTTCGAATAAATGAAAAGAAAATTTTTGGTTTTTCCATAAGAAATCTTCTGTTCAACATTTGAACACCCTGTATCTCGAAACTGCCTACAATTCAGAATGTCTCACCTATACCAGATTGTTCAGCAGAGTCTATAGAACGATGCTGATATAGTGGCTACGTGTTTTTTTTAGATTTTTGAACAAATATTTTCGAATAAATGAAAAGAAAATTTTTGGTTTTTCCATAAGAAATCTTCTGTTCAACATTTGAACACCCTGTATCTCGAAACTGCCTACAATTCAGAATGTCTCACCTATACCAGATTGTTCAGCAGAGTCTATAGAACGATGCTGATATAGTGGCTACGTGTTTTTTTTTAGATTTTTGAACAAATATTTTCGAATAAATGAAAAGAAAATTTTTGGTTTTTCCATAAAAATTCTTCTGTTCAACATTTGAACACCCTGTATCTCGAAACTGCCTACAATTCAGAATGTCTCACCTATACCAGATTGTTCAGCAGAGTCTATAGAACGATGTTGGTATAGTGGCTACGTGTTTTTTTTTAGATTTTTGAACAAATATTTTCGAATAAATGAAAAGAAAATTTTTGGTTTTTCCATAAGAAATCTTCTGTTCAACATTTGAACACCCTGTATATCGAAACTGCCTACAATTCAGAATGTCTCACCTATACCAGATTGTTCAGCAGAGTCTATAGAACGATGTTGGTATAGTGGCTACGTGTTGTTTTTTAGATTTTTGAACAAATATTTTCGAATAAATGAAAAGAAAATTTTTGGTTTTTCCATAAGAAATCTTCTGTTCAACATTTGAACACCCTGTATCTCGAAACTGCCTACAATTCAGAATGTCTCACCTATACCAGATTGTTCAGCAGAGTCTATAGAACGATGCTGATATAGTGGCTACGTGTTTTTTTTTAGATTTTTGAACAAATATTTTCGAATAAATGAAAAGAAAATTTTTGGTTTTTCCATAAGAAATCTTCTGTTCAACATTTGAACACCCTGTATCTCGATACTGCCTACAATTCAGAATGTCTCACCTATACCAGATTGTTCAGCAGAGTCTATAGAACGATGCTGATATAGTGGCTACGTGTTTTTTTTTTAGATTTTTGAACAAATATTTTCGAATAAATGAAAAGAAAATTTTTGGTTTTTCCATAAAAATTCTTCTGTTCAACATTTGAACACCCTGTATCTCGAAACTGCCTACAATTCAGAATGTCTCACCTATACCAGATTGTTCAGCAGAGTCTATAGAACGATGTTGGTATAGTGGCTACGTGTTTTTTTTAGATTTTTGAACAAATATTTTCGAATAAATGAAAAGAAAATTTTTGGTTTTTCCATAAGAAATCTTCTGTTCAACATTTGAACACCCTGTATCTCGAAACTGCCTACAATTCAGAATGTCTCACCTATACCAGATTGTTCAGCAGAGTCAATAGAACGATGTTGGTATAGTGGCTACGTGTTTTTTTTTAGATTTTTGAACAAATATTTTCGAATAAATGAAAAGAAAATTTTTGGTTTTTCCATAAGAAATCTTCTGTTCAACATTTGAACACCCTGTATCTCGAAACTGCCTACAATTCAGAATGTCTCACCTATACCAGATTGTTCAGCAGAGTCTATAGAACGATGCTGATATAGTGGCTACGTGTTTTTTTTTAGATTTTTGAACAAATATTTTCGAATAAATGAAAAGAAAATTTTTGGTTTTTCCATAAAAATTCTTCTGTTCAACATTTGAACACCCTGTATCTCGAAACTGCCTACAATTCAGAATGTCTCACCTATACCAGATTGTTCAGCAGAGTCTATAGAACGATGTTGGTATAGTGGCTACGTGTTGTTTTTTAGATTTTTGAACAAATATTTTCGAATAAATGAAAAGAAAATTTTTGGTTTTTCCATAAAAATTCTTCTGTTCAACATTTGAACACCCTGTATCTCGAAACTGCCTACAATTCAGAATGTCTCACCTATACCAGATTGTTCAGCAGAGTCTATAGAACGATGCTGATATAGTGGCTACGTGTTTTTTTTTAGATTTTTGAACAAATATTTTCGAATAAATGAAAAGAAAATTTTTGGTTTTTCCATAAGAAATCTTCTGTTCAACATTTGAACACCCTGTATCTCGATACTGCCTACAATTCAGAATGTCTCACCTATACCAGATTGTTCAGCAGAGTCTATAGAACGATGCTGATATAGTGGCTACGTGTTTTTTTTTAGATTTTTGAACAAATATTTTCGAATAAATGAAAAGAAAATTTTTGGTTTTTCCATAAGAAATCTTCTGTTCAACATTTGAACACCCTGTATCTCGAAACTGCCTACAATTCAGAATGTCTCACTTATACCAGATTGTTCAGCAGAGTCTATAGAACGATGCTGATATAGTGGCTACGTGTTTTTTTTTTTAGATTTTTGAACAAATATTTTCGAATAAATGAAAAGAAATTTTTTGGTTTTTCCATAAGAAATCTTCTGTTCAACATTTGAACACCCTGTATCTCGAAACGGCCTACAATTCAGTATGTCTCACCTATACCAGATTGTTCAGCAGAGTCTATAGAACGATGCTGATATAGTGGCTACGTGTTTTTTTTTAGATTTTTAAACAAATATTTTCGAATAAATGAAAAGAAAATTTTTGGTTTTTCCATAAGAAATCTTCTGTTCAACATTTGAACACCCTGTATCTCGAAACTGCCTACAATTCAGAATGTCTCACCTATACCAGATTGTTCAGCAGAGTCTATAGAACGATGCTGATATAGTGGCTACGTGTTTTTTTTTAGATTTTTGAACAAATATTTTCGAATAAATGAAAAGAAATTTTTTGGTTTTTCCATAAGAAATCTTCTGTTCAACATTTGAACACCCTGTATCTCGAAACTGCCTACAATTCAGTATGTCTCACCTATACCAGATTGTTCAGCAGAGTCTATAGAACGATGCTGATATAGTGGCTACGTGTTTTTTTTTAGATTTTTGAACAAATATTTTCGAATAAATGAAAAGAAAATTTTTGGTTTTTCCATAAGAAATCTTCTGTTCAACATTTGAACACCCTGTATCTCGAAACTGCCTACAATTCAGAATGTCTCACCTATACCAGATTGTTCAGTAGAGTCTATAGAACGATGCTGATATAGTGGCTACGTGTTTTTTTTTTAGATTTTTGAACAAATATTTTCGAATAAATGAAAAGAAAATTTTTGGTTTTTCCATAAGAAATCTTCTGTTCAACATTTGAACACCCTGTATCTCGAAACTGCCTACAATTCAGAATGTCTCACCTATACCAGATTGTTCAGCAGAGTCTATAGAACGATGCTGATATAGTGGCTACGTGTTTTTTTTTAGATTTTTGAACAAATATTTTCGAATAAATGAAAAGAAATTTTTTGGTTTTTCCATAAGAAATCTTCTGTTCAACATTTGAACACCCTGTATCTCGAAACGGCCTACAATTCAGAATGTCTCACCTATACCAGATTGTTCAGCAGAGTCTATAGAACGATGCTGATATAGTGGCTACGTGTTTTTTTTTTTAGATTTTTGAACAAATATTTTCGAATAAATGAAAAGAAAATTTTTGGTTTTTCCATAAAAATTCTTCTGTTCAACATTTGAACACCCTGTATCTCGAAACTGCCTACAATTCAGAATGTCTCACCTATACCAGATTGTTCAGCAGAGTCTATAGAACGATGCTGGTATAGTGGCTACGTGTTTTTTTTTAGATTTTTGAACAAATATTTTCGAATAAATGAAAAGAAAATTTTTGGTTTTTCCATAAGAAATCTTCTGTTCAACATTTGAACACCCTGTATCTCGAAACTGCCTACAATTCAGAATGTCTCACCTATACCAGATTGTTCAGCAGAGTCTATAGAACGATGCTGATATAGTGGCTACGTGTTTTTTTTTAGATTTTTGAACAAATATTTTCGAATAAATGAAAAGAAAATTTTTGGTTTTTCCATAAAAATTCATCTGTTCAACATTTGAACACCCTGTATCTCGAAACTGCCTACAATTCAGAATGTCTCACCTATACCAGATTGTTCAGCAGAGTCTATAGAACGATGTTGGTATAGTGGCTACGTGTTTTTTTAGATTTTTGAACAAATATTTTCGAATAAATGAAAAGAAAATTTTTGGTTTTTCCATAAGAAATCTTCTGTTCAACATTTGAACACCCTGTATCTCGAAACTGCCTACAATTCAGAATGTCTCACCTATACCAGATTGTTCAGCAGAGTCTATAGAACGATGCTGATATAGTGGCTACGTGTTTTTTTTTAGATTTTTGAACAAATATTTTCGAATAAATGAAAAGAAAATTTTTGGTTTTTCCATAAAAATTCTTCTGTTCAACATTTGAACACCCTGTATCTCGAAACTGCCTACAATTCAGAATGTCTCACCTATACCAGATTGTTCAGCAGAGTCTATAGAACGATGTTGGTATAGTGGCTACGTGTTTTTTTTTAGATTTTTGAACAAATATTTTCGAATAAATGAAAAGAAAATTTTTGGTTTTTCCATAAGAAATCTTCTGTTCAACATTTGAACACCCTGTATCTCGAAACTGCCTACAATTCAGAATGTCTCACCTATACCAGATTGTTCAGCAGAGTCTATAGAACGATGCTGATATAGTGGCTACGTGTTTTTTTTTAGATTTTTGAACAAATATTTTCGAATAAATGAAAAGAAAATTTTTGGTTTTTCCATAAGAAATCTTCTGTTCAACATTTGAACACCCTGTATCTCGAAACTGCCTACAATTCAGAATGTCTCACCTATACCAGATTGTTCAGCAGAGTCTATAGAACGATGCTGATATAGTGGCTACGTGTTTTTTTTTAGACTTTTGAACAAATATTTTCGAATAAATGAAAAGAAAATTTTTGGTTTTTCCATAAGAAATCTTCTGTTCAACATTTGAACACCCTGTATCTCGAAACTGCCTACAATTCAGAATGTCTCACCTATACCAGATTGTTCAGCAGAGTCTATAGAACGATGCTGATATAGTGGCTACGTGTTTTTTTTTAGATTTTTGAACAAATATTTTCGAATAAATGAAAAGAAAATTTTTGGTTTTTCCATAAGAAATCTTCTGTTCAACATTTGAACACCCTGTATCTCGAAACTGCCTACAATTCAGAATGTCTCACCTATACCAGATTGTTCAGCAGAGTCTACACTGAACCCAAATTCACTCTTAAAATACACATGATTTTTCACTTAAAAACAAGGATCCAGTGATTTTCTTCCATTCAAGTGCGACATATACATTTCACTTGGCAGTCACTTAAATTTCAAGTGAATTCATCCACATTCACTTCAGGCGTCACTTGAATTTAAAGTGAGAAAAAATATTCACTTCCCCATCACTTGAATTTCAAGTGAATGTCGGGTTGTAATTGTTTTTATTTTCAGAGTTCAAAATGGCAAATTCTAAAGAGCAGCGTTTAAAGCTTATGCTGGATTTGGATTTTCCCAATTCTTTACCAGGCGATTTTGGCGGTAGTTTATGTTAAACGTGATGTAAGAAAAAGTTATTTAAAGGTGTTATCATGTTTCAGTTTGTGGGTTGAACCAGACAGATTTTCTGGTTTGCAGCAGGGAAGATTTAGAAGTCGCACTATCCGCA
Organism: Uranotaenia lowii; assembly: GCF_029784155.1. NCBI lineage: Eukaryota > Metazoa > Arthropoda > Insecta > Diptera > Culicidae > Uranotaenia > Uranotaenia lowii. The sequence goes on along the minus strand of NC_073691.1, from coordinate 104,032,393 downwards.
GTAACCGATCTGCCTTGGGATAACGATGGAATTTTCTAATCAATAAATGTTTGGCGAAAGCGTAATGTAAGTATTTGAAATCGAAGTGGTGTTCTATAAATGTTCTTTTATTTAAAAACGCAAGAGATAATCAACTAGAAACTTACTTAGAAATTCAGATAAATTTCACTCGATCATCATAGTGTGATTCACTTGACCGGTCACTTAAGTGAATTCACTTGACCCATCACTTAAAATTCAAATGAAATTACGTATGGCGAGAATTTACTACAGATGTCACTTATTTTTTAAGTGAAAATTATTTTGGGTGTATAGAACGATGCTGATATAGTGGCTACGTGTTTTTTTTTAGATTTTTGAACAAATATTTTCGAATAAATGAAAAGAAATTTTTTGGTTTTCCCATAAGAAATCTTCTGTTCAACATTTGAACACCCTGTATCTCGAAACTGCCTACAATTCAGTATGTCTCACCTATACCAGATTGTTCAGCAGAGTCTATAGAACGATGCTGATATAGTGGCTACGTGTTTTTTTTTAGATTTTTGAACAAATATTTTCGAATAAATGAAAAGAAAATAAAGACATTTAAATTCAATAAAGACAATTTAATTTCACTTGCGACGAATCTAGAAAATTATCGTTGAAAATTGTTATAGCAAAGCTTTTTCTATTGCCCCACAGATAGCGCTAGCGTGTCTTGGCGAGTTGAAATGTTTCGGCCCTGACGCTGAAATGTTTCGGCCTTAACTTGATACAAGCGTTTTAGTTTTTCTTATCTTAATACTCACGATTATCTCCATCAACCCTGCATTCAGTATAGCCATATCCATCCATAGTAGATCAATGTACTCCGCTAGAACTCCATTCATTTTTCAGTCATTCATTTCCAGTTTCTTCCGATTTAATATCGGCCAACATTTTCATCCAGTACGTCGAGCTAAAAGACTTAAAAAAAATGTTAGAGGATGTAAAAATAGGGTTCAAATTTGTTTAAGATAGGTTGGATAAATTGATTACTTACTTGATTCATTTTCACCTTCTTCTTATTTTCTTTTTAACTTTTATTTTGCTGGTATTGGGAGTTCCATGAAAAATTTGCGTGTGGACAGTCGTCTACACGGACAAAGAGTCAGAAATTCGCTAAACTGGCCGGAAAGAAAATGCAGTGAACCAGCTCCGATCTTTTTTCCGGGAAACGCCTTGATTTTTCCTCGCATTGATCGTCTATTTTCCCACGGAACCGGATTGAAGGAGGATAGCAATGATCCAGCTGAAAAGAAAGAAAAGACGAAATTTTTCCTACTTACTCAACGATAGTCGATACAGAATTATAATGTTTACTCTCCTAAGGACCATGCAAGACTCCTGTGATGGAAATTGATGAGGAAAAACATGATTTTTCCCAGTTTTCACGAAATTCTTCCGAGGTAAAAACCGCGACGGACTGAAAATCGGAATTTTTTGTTTACGTTTTGACTGACATGTCAATCGCGCGCCTGAGTGTCTCGTGAGTTACCGAGTTATTGTGACGGTGGGTCACATAGTAGAAAAAGTTAAATACTTTTTTTTCGCAATATAGTAGTTTGCGTCAAACGTTTTTTATTCAGTTGCGATTTAAGTTTCTTCGAATTTTACTTGATAGGTTTAACGCGTACAGAATAATAGTTGAGTCTTTGGATAGGGAAATGTTGGTACTGGGAAAGTATTTTCTAGTGTATTATCTTCTAAACAAAGGCAGACCTTTAAGGTTTTGATGCTGATTTCACAGGATTCTTAATTGTTATATTGAGGAGTGAAAGATGCAGAATACCGAGTATAATTTTTCAGTTAGTAAGATTATCCCATAGATCTTAGGAAGTCCTGAGGAATGGGCTCTGGTCGAATTAACTAGTTCTTTTTATAGGAATGTTACATGAGGTGTAGTGATCAAATTTTTAGTAGAGAACTACGGTGATCAGCTTTATCGAATGTTGACACGATTGAGGTTTTATTTTAACTCACGAGCACGAAAGGTCGTCCAAGAACAGTTCTGTTAAAATTTACTGAAGCAGTGGTCAATTCGATCTATGAAGTCAGATAGTACGATTATTATTTTGAAAGCAAGCGATTATTACTTCGGTCGAATCTTTGAATAACCGTTCTTAAGATTAATTTCTTTTTCTGCTGGAGACCGGAGTTGCAAAACGCGATGGTCAGTACAAGTGTAACGATTCTGCTGCATCTTGTAAACAGAGGAGGAGTCGATCTTTTAGATTGATGATGACAACATATGACCCCAGAATAAAGGTTTTTCTTAATGGTTTTCAATGCGACCTTCGAAAATTTGATTGAATATAAACTTGGTTTAATTCAATCAAATTTTCGAAAAATTAGTAGCGAATGATGTAACAGGTAGCAAAATTAAGAAATTTCATTTATTTCTTAATTCAATTAAGCGTTAATTTTTATTAATTATTTTTATTTTATGTGAAGTTAAGGCCAAGTCCGAAACATTTCAAGCATATTGAAATATTTCCTTTGAAACTAGAAAGTGATGCCAGAATAGCAAAATCATGGCAGAAATTCATACACAATATATTTTATGTGCCAAGTTGGGCCATAATTGGCCCTAGGCAAAGTCGTGTAAACGCAGACAAATAAAAAATATATTTTATGAAGATTAATTGTAACAAAATCAAGAATTATGCACGCAAATATTGTGAGACAAACTTGACAATGTTCAGTTGTGAGTGGTAAGGTTTAAAAAAATCATAAAAAAAATTATTAAAAAAAAATTATTTTTATTTTATTTTATATTATTGAAAATATTCGATCAAAACATGAGAGATAAAAGACCATATCAGCATCGTTTTATAGACAGCATTGTTGTATGAATTATGACCGACAATTTGGTATAGGTGAGACATCTTGAATTATGCTGAGTTTCGAGAAATCAGGAGTTCAAATATTCTATAGAGGATTTATTTGAAAAAATCTATCGACAATTTTTTTTTTCATCGAACAAATTTCTTCAAAAATCCAGAGATAAACTCGTAGCCACTATATCAGCATTGTTGTATGAATTATGACGAACAATTTGGTATAGGTGAGACATCTTGAATTATGCTGAGTTTCGAGAAATCAGGAGTTCAAATATTCTATAGAGGATTTATTTGAAAAAATCTATCGACAATTTTTTTTTCATCGAACAAATTTCTTCAAAAATCCAGAGATAAACTCGTAGCCACTATATCAGCATTGTTGTATGAATTATGACGAACAATTTGGTATAGTTGAGACATCTTGAATTATGCTGAGTTTCGAGAAATCAGCAACTCAAATATTCTATAGAGGATTTATTTGAAAAAATCTATCGACATTTTTTTTTTTCATCGAACAAATTTCTTCAAAAATCCAGAGATAAACTCGTAGCCACTATATCAGCATTGTTGTATGAATTATGACGAACAATTTGGTACAGGTGAGATATCTTGAATTATGCTGAGTTTCGAGAAATCAGGAGTTCAAATATTCTATAGAGGATTTATTTGAAAAAAAATTATCGACAATTTTTTTTTCGTCGAACAAATTTCTTCAAAAATCCAGAGATAAACTCGTAGCCACTATATCAGCATTGTTGTATGAATTATGACGAACAATTTGGTATAGGTGAGACATCTTGAATTATGCTGAGTTTCGAGAAATCAGCAACTCAAATATTCTATAGAGGATTTATTTGAAAAAATCTATCGAAAAATTTTTTTTTTCATCGAACAAATTTCTTCAAAAATCCAGAGATAAACTCGTAGCCACTATATCAGCATTGTTGTATGAATTATGACGAACAATTTGGTATAGGTGAGACATCTTGAATTATGCTGAGTTTCGAGAAATCAGGAGTTCAAATATTCTATAGAGGATTTATTTGAAAAAATCTATCGAAAATTTTTTTTTTCATCGAACAAATTTCTTCAAAAATCCAGAGATAAACTCGTAGCCACTATATCAGCATTGTTGTATGAATTATGACGAACAACTTGGTATAGGTGAGACATCTTGAATTATGCTGAGTTTCGAGAAATCAGGAGTGCAAATATTCTATAGAGGATTTATTTGAAAAAATCTATCGACAATTTTTTTTTTCATCGAACAAATTTCTTCAAAAATCCAGAGATAAACTCGTAGCCACTATATCAGCATTGTTGTATGAATTATGACGAACAATTTGGTATAGGTGAGACATCTTGAATTATGCTGAGTTTCGAGAAATCAGGAGTTCAAATATTAATTTGAGGGTTTCTTGGAAAAATTCGAACAATCATTTTTTTATCATCGAACAAATTTCTTCAAAAATCCAGAGATAAACTCGTAGCCACTATATCAGCATTGTTTTATGAATTATGAAGAACAATTTGGTATATGTGAGACATCTTGAATTATGCTGAGTTTCGAGAAATCAGGAGTTCAAATATTATATAGATGATTTCTTTGAAAAAATCTATCGAATTTTTTTTTTCATCGAACAAATTTCTTCAAAAATCCAGAGATAAACTCGTAGCCACTATATCAGCATTGTTGTATGAATTATGACGAACAATTTGGTATAGATGAGACATCTTGAATTATGCTGAGTTTCGATAAATCAGGAGTTCAAATATTCTATAGAGGATTTATTTGAAAAAATCTATCGAAAATTTTTTTTCTTTCATCGAACAAATTTCTTCAAAAATCCAGAGATAAACTCGTAGCCACTATATCAGCATTGTTGTATGAATTATGACGAACAATTTGGTATAGGTGAGACATCTTGAATTATGCTGAGTTTCGAGAAATCAGGAGTTCAAATATTCTATAGAGGATTTATTTGAAAAAAATCTATCGAAAATTTTTTTTTCATCGAACAAATTTCTTCAAAAATCCAGAGATAAACTCGTAGCCACTATATCAGCATTGTTGTATGAATTATGACGAACAATTTGGTATAGGTGAGACATCTTGAATTATGCTGAGTTTCGAGAAATCAGGAGTTCAAATATTCTATAGAGGATTTATTTGAAAAAAAAATTATCGACAATTTTTTTTTCGTCGAACAAATTTCTTCAAAAATCCAGAGATAAACTCGTAGCTGTAGTGATGATAATTAGTATGTTAAATTGATATTGTAATAGAAAGTAAATTATTACAAAAAGTGAGTAGAAACTGTATATGCATTGATTTTATGAAATAAATGAGCAAACTTAGTTTAACGTGTAGACGATTCATGCTGTCAGTTTCTGCAAGAAAAAAACGAAAGAGAACGAAATCGTTGAGGGTGAAAAATAGAAAGAGATCGAAAATACGCGGCATTCTGTTAACTAATGTGGAGAAGAAAGGATGTGTTGTGAATTTGTCCCGGTGAAATTTGAAGCAGTGTCCGAAAAAATTAGATCAAGCACGACAGTAGCCACTATATCAGCATTGTTGTATGAATTATGACGAACAATTTGGTATAGGTGAGACATCTTGAATTATGCTGAGTTTCGAGAAATCAGCAACTCAAATATTCTATAGAGGATTTATTTGAAAAAATCTATCGACAATTTTTTTTTTCATCGAACAAATTTCTTCAAAAATCCAGAGATAAACTCGTAGCCACTATATCAGCATTGTTGTATGAATTATGACGAACAATTTGGTATAGGTGAGACATCTTGAATTATGCTGAGTTTCGAGAAATCAGGAGTTCAAATATTCTATAGAGGATTTATTTGAAAAAATCTATCGAAAATTTTTTTTCTTTCATCGAACAAATTTCTTCAAAAATCCAGAGATAAACTCGTAGCCACTATATCAGCATTGTTGTATGAATTATGACGAACAATTTGGTATAGGTGAGACATCTTGAATTATGCTGAGTTTCGAGAAATCAGGAGTTCAAATATTCTATAGAGGATTTATTTGAAAAAAATCTATCGAAAATTTTTTTTTTCATCGAACAAATTTCTTCAAAAATCCAGAGATAAACTCGTAGCCACTATATCAGCATTGTTGTATGAATTATGACGAACAATTTGGTATAGGTGAGACATCTTGAATTATGCTGAGTTTCGAGAAATCAGGAGTTCAAATATTCTATAGAGGATTTATTTGAAAAAAATCTATCGAAAATTTTTTTTTTCATCGAACAAATTTCTTTAAAAATCCAGAGATAAACTCGTAGCCACTATCTCAGCATTGTTGTATGAATTATGACGAACAATTTGGTATAGGTGAGACATCTTTAATTATGCTGAGTTTCGAGAAATCAGCAACTCAAATATTCTATAGAGGATTTATTTGAAAAAATCTATCGACAATTTTTTTTTTTCGTCGAACAAATTTCTTCAAAAATCCAGAGATAAACTCGTAGCCACTATATCAGCATTGTTGTATGGATTATGACGAACAATTTGGTATAGGTGAGACATCTTGAATTATGCTGAGTTTCGAGAAATCAGGAGTTCAAATATTCTATAGAGAATTTATTTGAAAAAATCTATCGACAATTTTTTTTTTCATCGAACAAATTTCTTCAAAAATCCAGAGATAAACTCGTAGCCACTATATCAGCATTGTTGTATGAATTATGACGAACAATTTGGTATAGGTGAGACATCTTGAATTATGCTGAGTTTCGAGAAATCAGGAGTTCAAATATTCTATAGAGAATTTATTTGAAAAAATCTATCGACAATTTTTTTTTCGTCGAACAAATTTCTTCAAAAATCCAGAGATAAACTCGTAGCCACTATATCAGCATTGTTGTATGAATTATGACGAACAATTTGGTATAGGTGAGACATCTTGAATTATGCTGAGTTTCGAGAAATCAGCAACTCAAATATTCTATAGAGGATTTATTTGAAAAAATCTATCGACAATTTTTTTTTTCATCGAACAAATTTCTTCAAAAATCCAGAGATAAACTCGTAGCCACTATATCAGCATTGTTGTATGAATTATGACGAACAATTTGGTATAGGTGAGATATCTTGAATTATGCTGAGTTTCGAGAAATCAGGAGTTCAAATATTAATTTGAGGGTTTCTTGGAAAAATTCGAACAATCATTTTTTTATCATCGAACAAATTTCTTCAAAAATCCAGAGATAAACTCGTAGCCACTATATCAGCATTGTTATATGAATTATGAAGAACAATTTGGTATATGTGAGACATCTTGAATTATGCTGAGTTTCGAGAAATCAGGAGTTCAAATATTATATAGATGATTTCTTTGAAAAAATCTATCGATTTTTTTTTTTCATCGAACAAATTTCTTCAAAAATCCAGAGATAAACTCGTAGCCACTATATCAGCATTGTTGTATGAATTATGACGAACAATTTGGTATATGTGAGACATGTTGAATTATGCTGAGTTTCGAGAAATCAGAAGTTTAAATTTATATATTAGGTGGTCCCTTTATAAAAATTTCTGAGACAGTGTCGACACTTTTTAAGCATCTGTGACACGAACCTAGATAGGCAAGCGCTCTCTGTGGGACAATAGAAAAAGCTTTACTATAATTATTTTCGATTTCAAATTGCTATAATATATCTGAAGTTTTCGGCCGATATGCGAAGACGGATAACGTTGCAACAACCAACATCGCAGATTATAAAATTATAAACAAAAGTTACAATTATGAACATTATTTTCTTAAGAAAAAATCAATCTATTTTACATGTTCAGCCGCTGTGTGCATTGCAATACACTCATTTAGAGAAAAACAAATATTAAATTGTAAAGAAAGTCTAATTTAATAAATTCCTTGTCTTCTTTATTGAAACTGATTAAGCTTTTTCTGTTATGAATGAAAGCAAAACTTTTTTTTAAAGGTTTTATTACACATTACATTTTGACACTATACCATCTTTGTGGCATTCGTGTCTTGAAAGCAAAACGTTAGCAATACATTGTTTTGCAACATAGACTTTATCCATAAAAAAGTTAAGCTATATAAACTATTTTACGGCTTTCAACCTGATTATTTGAGTATTTCATTTGATTTTCAAAACCGTCAACTTCACTTTATAATCACGAGTTAACTTTGTTTTATGAACAATCTTTACTAATGGTATTATGGAATTGGCATGTATGGTAATCTACAATTCCATACATGCCAATACAATGCAAAACTCGCCTACAGATATGCAACAATATGTTTTACTATAATGTTACAAACAGTATAAAGTGCTTTTCGTTCGGATACCTAAGGTTTTTTTGTTACATAAATAAAATTTAAATTGATTCCTTTACTGGTTTGTATATTTTATGAGTCTTTGAAATCTCAGTGATTAAAAAAAAACCCGATTTAATACACTTAACAGTGGATTGTAGCCTTTCTTACAGTCTAAAAATTATATTTGGGTACACATGACACAAAATAATAAATAAATGATAAATTTATAAATTCTGAGTAATGATTAAAGTATTTCGAACGTAGTAAATCCTTAATGAATTTAAGAAATTAGGATTTCAAATTTTTCAAAGGATGAAGGTTTGTTGAAATAATTATAATTTTCACATAAATAATAACATAATTGTAAACTAATTGAAAAAATTTGAATCTGAATTCTGGGATATCTTGTATGATCGCGTTTCTATGACATTATGATCTTATATTTATAAAATAGAAGAGGTCTAAAAATGAAGAGTATAATTTTTAAAAAAGATTCCTAACCATGTGTTTCAAATAATTCAACCTCTCAAGAAAAGGAAGCGAATAAATGGAAAAAAATTTAAATAAATTTTCAACTGCTAGACTAAAATACGATGCTTCAATGTAGATTACAATAATCTATCGAATTAACTATAGATACCCGATCAGGAGACCATATCAAAATAATAACTCAAATGTATCTCACCAAGATATTTATATCTGATTCAGTTATAATTAAGTAGTCTAAATTTTCGATTTTAAGTTTCTCCAATTTGAATTATATCTTATTCTGATTGACAGACTTGAATGGGGTTGAGCTCATTTTCAATGATAATTTTTTTTTGCGGATTGTCCTTAAATAAAATGATTATATCTTATTTTGTTATACGAACAACTTTTTCTGAAACACGGACATCGAAGTTAACGGCCCAAACCGTACTTTAATGAAATTCGCTTAACAGATTCTTGAAATAGATACCTATTTTTAGGAAACCATAAATGGAACATGGTTTCAGCAAATAATGTGGGTTATTGACATTCCACTAAAAAGTTTCTCGAAGCATGCATATCTAGATAAGTTATAATTCTGATAGGTTTTGTTCTGCCTAATATCAAACTATGCTATCTGAACGAGATATAATCTTGATAGGAGCATATCAAAAACTGATATAATTTAGCTATGATCGTATAGATTTTCTGATATAATTTGAGATATTTTAACATCCTACGAGTACTGAATTATAACTCGTTTAGATAGAAAATAAATTAGTTTCAAAATATCTCATCTTATTATAATTTTGTTTTCCCCTCCTGATCGGGTATTCAACATTTTGACAACTTTGAAATGTCAATATTTTCAATTTTGTCAATTATGTCTATTTTATTTTTTTTTTCAATTTTGTCAATTCTATTATTATGTCAATTTTGTGAATTTTATAAATTCTACAAATTTTGTCCATTTTGTCCATTTGGATAGTTTTGTCAATTTTGTGAATTAAGTCAATCTAGGCTATTTTGTCAATTTAGCCTAGGTAGTAAATTTAGTAAATTCAGTCAATTGAGTCAGTTAAATCAATTTTGTCAATTGTCTAAATTAGGATAATTTTGTCAATTTGGTCAATTTCGCAATTTTGTCAACATAGATTTTTTTTATCATTTTTGTCGCATAATTAATTTAGCCCAGTTTGTCAATTGTTTCCAACTTTGTAAATTTGGTCTCAATTTAGTTATTTTTGTCAATTTTGTCTATCTACTTTTTCATTTTACTCATTTTTTTATCGTAATTTGTCGGTATTAAACTTTATAAGAAATACTATCAAATGAAAGATATCAAATTTTAGACAAATAGATTAATAATTGTAATGATGATGAAATCATCCAGTTAAATTGAAAAACGATTATATGTCAGTTTATTTAGCATACCTTTCAGGGGCATTCTTACTAATATACCAGTAAGAATGCCCCTGATAGGTATGCTAAAAACTTTGATTTCTATGTTGATTCAGTTTTGTAAAGGGCGAAAGCTGTTTCGAGAAAATCGCGTTGAATGTAATTAGGTTTAAAATGAAGATCTTCAAACGGTTCTTTTTCACCCAGCTGACATTTCGATTGTTAGCATTTGGCCGCACGCATTCGTCTTGCATCACTCGCTGTGAGCGGTTGTGTTTTTTTTTCACCTCATCATACTCGCTAACTTTCAGCTACTCAGTTCAGAGTGAGGGCTACTCAGTTGTCGCCAAAACCGCACCTACTCAGTTCTGACTAAACGGCCTTTACTCAGATCTGACTAACAGCCCTTTTCGCGACAACTGAGTCGGGGTTACTCAGAATGCGCGAATGATTTCGGGACGGATTTCCGCCGCTTTTTCCCCGTAGGAATAGTAAAACCCAGTTAAATCAATAAGAATATTGTTAGATTGGTGGATCATTATAATAAAAAGTGGATATATTTTGCTTATTGGTTATATTTCCATAATAATAATTTTTTGAATTTTCACCAAATTTACATTTTTTTTAAAATCACACTTGCACCTCTTCACTTTTTTACACCGAAATAGTGGCCTTCTCATCTGGATGATAAAGTGGTATCCGCCGGAACACCAAATTGGGGACCCCGAAACCGGATTGTGGCTTAGCTTAAATTGCTGCTGCTAGTGCACCTTCGAAAGTAGTGTTCCTTCTTCGCATATTCCATTCTCGCACCCTGTAATTAAATCAAAAACGTCAGATTTTCCAGAAAATGTTAATTCTAGTTAATATTTACCATTAGAAATTGGTTTGAATAAAAAATCAGGAACTTCGTAAAAAGTGATGGAAGGCCTCGAACTAACTGATCAACATTTACTCAGTTGTCGCCTTCAAGCACTCGAATTCGCTGAGTGCCAACTTTCGTGTCGTCTGAGTAGCCGTTACTCGGAAAAACTGAGTCGTTTTAGATCAAGCGACGGCTGCTTCATATCAAAGGCGATCTCTGAGTAAAATGGAGCCGGGCTCTGAGTATTTCAAATTTAGCGAGTAGTGAAGCTTTATAACGGTAGTGTGTGAGAAATCGTTTTTTGGTTGTCCCCATCCGGGTGTGTATACCGTGCGGACAATTATTCCTTCTCGGGTTACCGTGCCGTGATAGACAAGTGATAACATCAAAATCATCACCATTAAGTTCGTCGCATCGTAAGTGCACGCAGAGAAAACTTGGATTTTGAAACAAAACAAAACTGACTTTGATTCAAAAAATTCATTATTTCGATTCAATCTCCTGTGTTCTTTGAATCAATAAATTATGGTTTTGTTTCAAATGAATAATTTTTGAAATAAAGTATTAATTTTTTGTAACGAATAATTTTGGACTTTGATTTTAAACGAATTCTTTGATTTTAAAGACATTTGTTCAATTGCATATTTATTTGGAAACAAAGTTAATTTTCGTTCAACCAAAGAAAAATGTATTCAATGCAACGGAATAATTTCTTAAAATAAAAACTTCAAACTTAGAAGTTTTTGCATTGAGTAAGAAGAATTTAAAATCGATTAAAGTTCGGCTGGTCGTGTGAAAATGATCAGAGTTAGCTTAGTTAGGAGGATTCAGGATAAAGTATGGTAAGTGTATGTTAATTAAAGAATGAATATTGAAGATTTTCAGTAAGTGCTTGCAATTTTACAGGATCACGGCCGATGGATGGTTTTTCCAAGTCCTGCTGATGCTTCAACCGTGACACCGCTTCAAATCCTGCGGTCAGGTCCACGAAAATTGAAACCGGATGATTTGATTAAAAAAACCAGTTTGTGACCCAGTGTTTCATTTTTTTTTGAATAAAAATAAATTTTAGATTTAAAATCATCTCTTTTTATTATTTGAAATTCCTAATAGGAATTTCAAAACAACAGAAAATAATTCTTTCAATTGGAATAAATGGGAAAAAGTTCAATGAATAAATTCTTTTAAATCTAAAATAAATTACACTGTGGTAAAATAAAGTAACTTTGAATCAAAAGAAACTGTTTTTGTATCAAAGCATTAATATTTAGAATCAAAGTTTTTTCAAAAGAAAAATTCTTTGAAACAAACGAAAATGCATTTGAAACAAAGAAATTTTTATTTATCCCAAAATCAAAGGAAAAAATCCTTTGTTTTTGCGGCCTTTGAAATAAAAAACCTTTTCGTTGCGTGTGGTCGACAAAAGCCAGTCAACCAGCAGAAGCCAACACAAAAGACCACGTTGTGTGTTTGGCATCAAGCAGTATAGGGTGGATCCCATACTAGGGTGCACCTTAATTCAAATTTTGTTTTTTTCCAAAAAAGTTTTTTTTGGTTTTTTTTTTATATTTATTGGTTTGCAATTCTTTTCTCGATTTTGTTACTTTTATATACTCTTTTCTTTTATCTTTTTTTTATATATATATAAAAAAAATTTTATATATATATATATTTTTTTACTTTCAAATTTATAGGTCTGATTCTCTGCTCTAGCCCATCAGGTCGGAACGTTTCCGCCTAATGGATGACGACGGCGAGACGGGGAAAGATCCCCCTTTTCGGGAGGATTATTCCGAGGAAGTAATTTCCGAGGAAGTTTTGGAGGAACATCCAATGTATCTATCCGACTCGGAAAATACCCCTTCCACCCTTCCGCAGTCATATAATCGCTCTATTTCCCCTATTCCCTTTGTTTTCGGCAACTCCTCATCACTCACTACCCTTCAAGAAAATTCCCCTGCTGAAAAAACTACCGAGCTGCCCAAACCTCCCCCTCGTCGTCGGGTTTACCAACCTGAATCGACGGGGCCCTGGGTAGTTTATATCCGGTCCAAAATGAACGGGAAATCACCTAATGTGATTTCTATCGCCCGAGACCTCGACAGATCTTACCCTTCCGTAATCAGCTACCAGCCGATGAGACCGCACAAGATGCGCATTGTTGTTGGTAGCCTGAAGGAAGCAAATGCCATCGCTTGTGACCCGAAGTTTACGATCGAATACCGCGTTTACGTTCCCGCTCGTGACGTGGAAATCGACGGAGTGGTAACCGAAGAGGGTTTGACCGTCGATGATCTGGTGAAGTCCGGGGTTGGCCGATTCAAAGACCCTGCTCTTCCCATGGTCAAGGTGTTGGACGCGCGTCAACTAAAGTCAGCATCTGGCGAGGGGGAAGAACGGACGTTTTCCCTGTCGAACTCTTTTCGGGTTACCTTTTCCGGCACTGCACTTCCTGATTACGTTGCGATCGGGAAGGTTCGTCTACCTGTGAGACTTTATGTGCCTTCGGTCATGTTCTGCCAGAATTGCAAGCAGTTGGATCATACGGCCGCCTACTGTTGCAATCAGGCACGCTGCTCTAAGTGCGGGGAGAAGCATGCGGAAGCTTCGTGTGAAATACAAGCAGTAAGCAAGTGTTTGTATTGCACAGGCGAGGAATCTCATGCTCTCTCGGCGTGCCCAAAGTACATATCGCGCCGGGAAAAAATCAAGACTTCTTTGAAAACTCGCTCTAAAAAATCATATAGAGACATACTGATGAAGTCTTTGCCAATCGTCTCAGAGAACCAGTTTGGCCTTCTAAGCGAGTATGAATCCGAAGGGGAGGATCCATGTGAAGGAACATCAGCTGGGCCATTTGTTAGAAAAAATGTTTCACAGGCTCCAAAAAGGAAACGCACAACTAACACACAACCCCGATCAGCGGCCAGCGAAGTTAATAAAACAAAAAATCCTCAAAGTGGAAATAGTTATTCTACCCCTCCTATTCAGAGACCTCCGGGTTTTAATCCGTCCCCGAAGGACTTCCCTCCACTTTCTGGTAAGTCAAAACCCCAGACTTCCCTTCAGAATTCAGGACCATCAGTAGTAAACAGGAATGCAACAATTCCCAGTGAAACTGCACCTGATCCATCGTCGAACAGTTTGCCCAGCTTTTCGGCTGATGGTAAGATGAAATTTTCGGAAATTGTTGCGTTCATCCTAGACTTTTTCAGCGTACCAGCAGGATGGAGGACTATGATTAATATGTTTGTCCCACTTGTGAGAGAAGTCTTGAAAAAGAAAGCTCTCTCTATGACCCTCATCGCAGAAGCAATTTCTTTTGATGAATAACTCGTCCACTGAGGTAAGAGAAATTGTTTCTGTATTGCAATGGAACTGCAGAAGTATTTTACCAAAATTAGACTCCTTTAAAGTATTGGTACACAATTTGAATTGTGATGTGTTCGCTTTATGCGAAACTTGGCTCTCTCCAAACACAGATTTTAACTTCCATAGCCACAATATTATTCGCCTGGATCGAGATGGACAAAGAGGGGGTGGCGTTCTTTTGGGGATCAAGAAATGCCACTCTTTCTATCGTATTCCACTACAACCATCTCCAGGTATTGAAGTCGTCAGTTGCCAAGCTAGAATTAAAGGCCAAGACCTTTGCCTAGCCTCGGTGTATTCCGCCAAATTCAAGCGTGAGCGGGAACCTATTGGCGAATATTATTTCACTTCTTCCAGAACCCCGACTAGTTCTGGGAGACTTCAACTCCCATGGCGTGGACTGGGGTAGCTCACGTGATGATGATCGTGCTAACATGATATATGAGCTGTGCGACGACTTCAACATGACTGTCTTAAACAATGGGGAAGTGACTCGAATTAATGGATCCCAATCACAGCATAGTATTTTAGACCTTTCTTTAGCTTCTTCCTCTCTGAGCTTGGATTGTACGTGGAAGGTAATCCAAGACCCTCAGGGAAGCGATCATTTGCCTATCAATATTTCTATCACCAGTGGTCGTAGTCCACCCGAAGAGATCAATATTCCTTATGACCTCACAAAGAATATAGATTGGAAAAAGTATGCATCAGGTGTCATTGAAGCCATCGACTCAATGGAAGAACTGCCTCCGGAGGCAGAGTACAGTTTTATTTCCGGGACAATTGTGAACTGTGCAATCGGGGCACAGGTCAGACGGAATGACAATTCGACGATACAGAAACGGCCTCCCACTCCGTGGTGGGATGGAGACTGCTCACGTGCACGAGGAGAAAAGTGCAAGGCGTTTGTTGAGTTTCGCAGAACCGGATTGCCAGAAAAATTCCAACGTTACTTAGCCTTGGAACGCAAGTTCAAGAACTTGATCAGGGGCAAGAAACGTGGGTACTGGCGGCGATTCGTGGATGGGTTATCTCGAGAAACGTCTCTGCACACGCTTTGGAAAACGGCACGAATCATGCGAAATTACACACCTTCGAACGAAAGTGAGGAAAGCTCGAGTCGATGGCTGACACAGTTCGCGAAAAAGGTCTGTCCGGACGCAGTACCAACACAGAAAATATATCGGAATACAGAGAATAGTTCCGAAACGGAGGATCAATTCTCGATGGTCGAACTTTCACTTGCGCTCTGGTCTTGTAACAATTCTGCTCCCGGACTGGACAGAATCAAATTCAACTTGTTGAAGAACCTGCCAGATACCGCTAAGAAACGCCTGTTGAATTTATTCAATAAATGTTTAGAGATGAACATTGTTCCGCATAACTGGAGACAAGTGAAAGTCATCGCCATCCAAAAACCGGGAAAACCAGTTTCTGATTACAACTCGTATAGGCCGATTGCAATGATCTCGTGTCTCCGGAAATTGCTCGAAAAAGTGATTCTCTTTCGGCTGGATAAATGGGTTGAATCAAACAATCTGTTGTCAAGTACACAATTTGGATTCCGTAGAGGCAAGGGTACGAACGACTGTCTAGCATTACTTTCATCAGACATTCAATTGGCGTTTGCCCAAAAAGAGCAGATGGGGGCAGTATTTCTGGACATCAAAGGGGCATTCGATTCGGTGTCCATAGAAGTGCTATCTAGTAATCTTAACTCTTGCGGACTTTCACCAATATTGAACAATTTTCTATATAACCTGTTGTCTGAAAAAATCATGCATTTTAGTCATGGAGAAACCAAAGTTGAACGAATTAGTTCCATGGGTCTACCCCAAGGCTCATGTTTAAGCCCCCTGCTATACAACTTTTATGTCCGAGAAATCGATGCTTGTATGGCACAAAATTGCACGCTAAGACAGCTTGCGGATGACTGTGTTGTTCATATCACAGGTAGAAAAGGCACCCAAATTAAACCTCCGTTACAAGAAACTCTAAATAATTTATCACATTGGGCCAGGAATCTAGGCATCGAGTTTTCGCCTAGTAAAACCGAGTTAGTAGTTTTTTCAAGGAAGCATTCCCCTCCTCAAATAGAGCTCCTTATGATGGGTAGAACTCTTACTCAATCTCTTAGTTTTAAATATTTGGGTGTCTGGTTCGACTCTAAATGCCTCTGGGGAAAACATATTAGGTGTGCAGCTTCAATAACCATTGGAAATCACCCATCTGATTATTCCGCCACTGTACCGCCTGGAAGACCTGCTCGCTAGCCTGCCGCGTCCTAACTGACGAGCGACACTCGAGCCACTCAACTCGGCTCTACTCTCTTGCGTGAATGTGTAGTGTAGTGGTGCTCACTTTCTCATACAACAATATATACTCCACACATCTCCCTTCCTCTCGGGAAAAGAACAAATCAGCTGAATAAAACGGAGAATTTACGTGTCGGTTCTCATACAGACAACCCAATTAGAAAAAAAAACGCAACGAAAAAATAAAAATATATCTTTTTTTAAATGTCTTTAGACAAAACCTTTTATTTACTTGCCAAATTCTACCAATAATCCTTTCTTTAATGAGAGGTCATATATTTAGAAACCGGCTAGTGGTCGGTGCCACAAAATAATATCAACAAACTTATTGCAAACATAGTTGTCGAGTATACGAAACCACGCTACAGGAAGCCTCCACCGACCCAAGACGGAAATCTGTTCTCGAGAGCGACCCTACGCAATCCTCTTTCCTTTCCTCAAGTAAAAATCAATAACAGTTGAGTAGCCGCGACGATAACGGCCCCCCGCTTAATAACACCACATAAAAGTGAAGTGAATACTCGGCACAAAAAAACTTTATGAATTAAATGCCTTAATAAAACTACTTGTTAAAAAATAGTTGTCGAGTAACTCCAATCAATGGTTGCTGAACTTCGGAACAAGGTTCTGCCTTAGTGTTTCGGCCCCTCGGTTGCATACCTTCCGGGCGTTTACCAGGCGTTGGTAGGCCATGCATGGGTCTCTCCCATGTCAATTCCTTTGCCGCGCCGTCTCCTCCTCACACATCAACATTGGAAATAAATCAGAGATCCGAAGGATTATATCATTCAAAAATTTCAGTGGCCTAGTTTCCATAGTGTAGACTTCTAAAGCCTATTGAAATGTATTTGTAAAACACCAGTAGGAAATTATCAAATCTTTCTTATCATTTCTTTCTTATCATTTTCTTCGCCTAACAACCATAGGAATCATGCGTTTTATTAGTGAAAGCAGTGATAAAAATCCTTGCTCACTACCACTCCGAAACAAAGACCAAGAGTTCGTGACTCGTATGTGGTATGGTGATCGCCTAATTTCTTCTGTTGCCCATCTGTTTACAAGAACACAGCACATCGTTGCTTCGTAATAAATTTCAGATAAAAGACAGTTTTCCATATTTTCTATTCCCTGGTGTCATTCCTACACTTACGCTCATTCCTCCGAGAAATTCGTCCTACACACACAACGACAAGCGTGACTCGCTGATTACATCCACGTAACATATAGGCCCTTATTCTGCGCCGCGCGTGACGTGAAGATAGTCGAGTCACCCAAGTCACTCTATTCCAGTAGTCGGTTTAGGTGAGGAACGTCACTTCGGATGAACTTTGTGAGTTCTTACACTATTCTAGTAGTCACCGTGGGTGAGAATCGTCGCATTCGGGTGACGATTCTAGGTGACAATTGTCGGTACCTCTTCAGGTGGTGACGAGAGAAAAATTGAATGGAAAATCGATACAAAATGGAATATTTGGTTGTAAGTATTTATTTTCAATGAAGTTTGATAATTTGGAACACAATCAGATTAATTTACTTAAATTTAAATAAAAAAAAAACTATCTTCTCTCAGTGAAAAAAAAAGTATATTAGACAACTGGTGTAATATCAAAAGATTATTTCATTAAATTTTGGGAAATACATTTTTCTCTTCTAAAAGTACATTTTTATTGATTCCACGAAAAGCTGTTCTATGATCCAAAGAATTTTCGTGAATGTTCAACTCTTTCTATCAAGCCAACTTAGTTGAAACTTTAAATAAATTGCAAAAAGAAATCGTTCAATTTCTCCATTATTCAACTTCGATTCAAAGCGGGTTTTCTACAATAACAGAATTATATAGTAACATGGTACAAGTGATAGTTTTCTTCATAATTTCATTTCATAGGTAATAAATAGAAATGCATTGAAGGTTTTTTTTGCTTATCAACTCCACTAAAATTTTTCGGATCTGTAGGAGTAACCAATTCGAATCTGTTTATGTTATTAGAAATCAATTCCATTGAGATTCGTCGCTTTTCCAGTTGGTGGATACATGTGTGATTTGACTGGTTGAACAACTAAAATTTAAAACAAAATCGAATTAATATCAATTCGCATTTTGTAAGCATATTAAGGTACTTACCTATAGCTGTTCTAGGGAACCTGTCGTCGGAATGAAGGCATCATTCTCTGCGAATATATTAAAAAGTCGATGACCAGTCCCCAAAGTTCCTCGCAAAGCAGCAGGTCCTTTTTTTTGTCTATAGTTGCCTATGGTTTTCAATCTGACCAATATCTTCACTTCAGCCCTATAATTGGTACAATAAATATGATTGAATAGTCGATTTACTTATTTATTACTTATGCAGTTTTTCTGGGATAACAAAACATTTATTTGGAAAAAATAAGGTGATCCCTCGATTTCTGAGCAAACAGAATTTAACAGCAAACAGAAAATCACTTTACTTACTTGACTTTCACATTCGATGCAACTCGGAGCAGCTTCCGGACTCCACCTTGGATAATAAAATATCCATTTGGACCACACAATTTGGCGTTTTTTTTTTTCAAACAGCTTGCTGTTTCCATACAATCCGATTGCGGCCTTTTCAAACCCGGATTTTTTTCTTGTTTTCTTGAAATTTGATTCGGAAAATCCGAAATGCGACCTATATCAAAACAAACAGAACAAATTCGACCATTTTGACAGATGTGTTCATTCAGTCACTCACCTAGGAATGAGTTCCTGTCACTTTACCCACATCGACTACGGTAATAAGGTGACAAAAGTCACGGTGACTCCGAGGTGAGGTGACAATCATCGCGTCACGCGCGGCGCAGAATAAGGGCCATAATGTTTATTGCCGCGGCGCGTTAGCAGTAATGGCCTCTCACTTCTACTTGCACGCACCAAAACCACTGCGAAACCATCGCGAGAGGAGAATTGAAAAGTGCCTTTAGACGGTTGCCAAAATCAAGTTAAGTTTTAATTTCGCTAAAGAGAAATTTTCAAATTGACCACATCAACAGATTTTAATCTGTCCTCCTAAGTAACTTATTTTTTTTTTACACATGACACAGCCTTATTATGGAATATAGTTCAGTATATCATTCTTTTTCCTGAAGGTTCATGTAACTTTTTCAACATCCCTTTTTTTATTTACATAGTTTTCAACATTTTTTTCAAACTGATCATCCAACAAAATCATTTTTAAGGGTTTGTATATTTGGTGTGAAATTCAATTTAAAACGTATGACAACGTAAATGTTCTCATGCGCAATCTGTTACACCAGACTTGCCATTTTTTGAGATTTGTGCTTTCCCTAGTTCCATGAACAGTTGAACTACTTTTTTTTTCAAATTTCATCATATTATTACTTTTTCTGCAACATACACGCAATTCGCTGAATCAGTTTAAACTTATGTATTTACTCCGCTTAAGTGTTGTTGTTATTTTGCCGTTCATGAACCAGAATGATTCATTTTTATTTCATTCTTTATTCCTCCTACTCTCAATCGCTTTTAAAATAGCCAGAGACTATCAACACACATACTATTACAGCTCGTGGAATCCGTTAGTTAAGCCAGACATGCCAATTTCTTTCATCTATGAAGCATCATTTTTATTTCATTTTCATTCAGAACTACAATAAAACAATTCTTTATTTTTGTAGCCAAAATCCATTACACATTTTTTCAGCTTACCAGTTTATTCAAATTTCCAAAACATCATGCCATTGAACGATCTTTGAAATCTTTTTGTCTTTTTTTCGGTGTCTCTAAATAGATTTTTCTTTGACGCGCTTTTTCTACCATAAATTCTTCCCAGCAACAATCATTTCAATTCACAGTCTTCTGTTTCTTGTAATTCAAACTAACAATTTCTCATTTTTTTCTGGGATTTTCATCCTATTGGATGATTCATCCCTAATCTCCCTAAATTTTAATGCAGTTCTCTTCAACATAGCCTTCAATTGGCAAACAGATAATGAACACTGCATTTTTCCCACACTATATAATGCAGTTCTTCTATCTGGGAAACACATCGTGGTACTCCGAACTAGCCATCCTTTTACGTTTTTTTTTTTGCGGTCCTCCCGACACGCAAACAATTCTAATTTATTGCGTTTCTTCAAACAATAAAACTTTTTTTTTTCTTTGCGGTCCTCCCAACACGCAATCTTTTATTTCCTATTTGCGGTCCTCCCAACACGCAATCAAAACAGAATTATTGCGGTCCTCCCAACTCGCAATCTATTGAATTCTGTTGCGGTCCTCCCAACACGCAATCAATCATATTTCTTTTGCGGTCCTCCCAACTCGCAATCTTTTGAATTCTATTGCGGTCCTCCCAACTCGCAATTACTTCAGGTTTTCAAACTTTTTTATCACCATTTGAAGTCACCTTCACTTATTTCATTTAGTAATCATATTACTTGTAATGAAAAAAAAACTGTAAATTTCGCAACACTGCCGCACTCAATACCACAGCAACACTCTAACAGGAACACGTGGTTTTTTCCAAAAAAACTTCTTTGATGGGTGATTTCCATTACAAGTTCTACAATATTTGTTTAAAATCTATTAGGATAAAAAAAATTGTCCTGAAACGGTCGCCAAATGTGCAGCTTAAATAACCATTGGAAATCACCCATCTGATTATTCCGCCACTGTACCGCCTGGAAGACCTGCTCGCTAGCCTGCCGCGTCCTAACTGACGAGCGACACTCGAGCCACTCAACTCGGCTCTACTCTCTTGCGTGAATGTGTAGTGTAGTGGTGCTCACTTTCTCATACAACAATATATACTCCACACATTAGGTACTTGACACACAAATGCCAAAAGAGAATCAATTTTCTTCGAACGATTACTGGAACCTGGTGGGGTGCTCATCCACAGGACCTCATCAGGTTATACCAAACAACGATACTGTCGGTCATAGAATACGGAAGCTTTTGCTTTGGGTCCGCCGCGCAAACCCACTTGATTAAACTAGAACGAATACAGTATCGTTGTTTGCGTATTGCCATGGGTTGTATGCAGTCGACACATACGATGTGTCTCGAAGTACTGGCGGGAGTTATGCCGTTAAAAAATCGGTTCTACGATTTATCGCTACGTTTCCTAATTCGAAGTGAAACTATGAATCCTTTGGTGATAGAAAATTTGGAAAGGCTTATGAATATAAATCCGCAAGTAAAATATGTAAATGATTATAAAACTTTTAGTCAATTAGAAATAAATCCTTCTTTATTAAATTCGGACACGAGTCACTTTTACCCGAGTAGCAGTTCCTTGATAAGATTCGATCTGTCCATGACCGCTGACATCCGTGGAATACCAGATCACGTCCGACCCTACGTCATTCCTTCAATCTTTGCATCAAAAGTACGTGAAATTGACCCTACAAAAATGTTCTTTACTGATGGTTCTAGAATCCACGGCGCGACTGGTTTCGCAGTGTACAATGAGCGCTTTGAAGCTTCGTTCAAGCTTCGAGAGCCTTGCTCCGTTTACACTGCTGAGCTAGCCGCTGTTTACTGCACCTTGGAACACATTCGCACACTGCCCGTAGACCACTATTTCATCTATTCGGATAGTCTCAGCTCCGTTGAGGCGATTCGATCGATGAAACTGATGAAGCGCTCTTCCCATTTTTTGCTAGAAATTTCAGGGATATTGGGCGCTTTGATCGAAAATTCGTACAGGATTACCTTAGCTTGGATCCCGTCTCATTGTCTTATTCAAGGCAATGAGAATGCGGACTCATTGGCTAAGGTGGGCGCGTTACAAGGTGAAATCTTTGAGAGGATAATAACTTACAATGAATATTTTTCAATACCTCGCACTTTAGCGATTAACGCTTGGCAGTCTAGCTGGGACAATGGCACAAAGGGACGTTGGCTCCATACGATTATCCCTAAGGTTCCGACGAAGGCATGGTTTAAGAATTTTAACATGAGTCGCGATTTCATTCGCGTGGTTTCTCGGCTCATGTCAAATCACTGCCGGCTTGACGCGCATTTGTTTCGTATACAACTAGTTACAAGCAATGTTTGTGTTTGTGGGGATGGCTACCACGACATTGATCATGTTGTGTGGACGTGTGAACGGTTTGATCGATCGAGGGCTTGGCTACTGGATACCCTTAGGGCCCGATGTAAACTACCTGGTGTTCCAATTCGAGACATCTTGGCAAACTTAGATTTAGAATATTTGTATCCCATCTACAAATATCTCAAACTGTCTGACTTGGTCGTTTAGTCCTCTTCCCCTCTGTCTGTACTCTATCTAATGCTCGTTTCGTCTATTTATTAGAACAAACTTTCATCCGACGGGTCCTACAACACCACAAAGAAGGCTGGCCAGGAAGTCGAAAACCCTGAGGTAGCTATCGAAACCACAGCTACAGGAAGCCACCACCGGACCCTAACGGAAACTGTTCTTGGAAGTGACCCCAGTTAATCCCCTTTCCTTTCCTATAATAAGTTGAATTAACAGTTGAGTAGCCGCGACGATTACGGCCCCCCCTCTTACTAACCCAAAGTTAGGAAAAATACTCCCGGCACATAAAAACTTTATAAGTAAAATGCCTTAATAAAACCATTTGTAAAAAAAAAAAAAAATTTGGCCGCACGCCCTTTTGAAAAAATTGATACCACTGCTGCTCTCATGCTGGGTAGGGAATATAGGCCCTTATTCTGCGCCTCGAGTGACGTGACGATAGTAGAGTCACCCAAGTCACTCTATTCCAGCAGTCGGTTTAGGTGAGGAACGTCACTTCGGATGAACTTTGTGAGTTCTTACCCTATTCTCGTAGTCACCGTGGGTGAGAATCGTCGCATTCGGGTGACGATTTTAGGTGACAATTGTCGGTACCTTTTCAGGTGGCGACGAGATAGAAATTCAATGAAAAATTTATGAAACAGGAAATAATTTGGCTCTAAAAGTTCAACAACATTAAAGTATGACCATTTTAAAAACAATTATCACGAACAAATCTAGATTTGCTAAACTAATTCGGCGATCGATGAGGATTGTCGGTACCTTTTCAGGTGGTGTCGAAAAAAAAAATTTAACAGAACATTTATGTACACGGGAATAAAAGGCTTTAAATAGTTAATTGAATGATAAAGAATGATAGTTTTAAATATGTGAGTTTTTTTTATTTATTGAATTTTTTTGCAAAATGTAAAAACGTGAAAACACGAACACTTTGAAAATAAAATATTAGTAATTAGTCCGTTTACTTTCACTATTATCATTAGGATTTTTCCTCGAAATATTAAATATTTTGACGGAATGTGGAATTCAAGTGAAGGATACAGGTGAGGTTTACCGGTATCAATAAGGGACAAGTCAGAAAATTTAAACAATGAATTTCCTTGGAGGTTATAAAGCAAAATAACCCGTCATATAAAAATCAATTGAATTCGCTTCTTTCATTTGGTTCAATGCTTTATTAATAAAAATCATTTTATTTACTTTGATTAGCCTTTTGTGAACTGGTTGATTAAAGCAGCAGCAGCCGTCAATTGTGCGTTTGTTTCCGCAGGTTCCGGATTCAGGTTTTTCCTCTTGAGGGCACAAAAATGCGCGTTTTTTCTTCTATGTTCCTTGCTGTCACCATATAACCCGTTTGTGGTCTTTCACGCACCGGAATTTTCACTAACAACTTCAAAAATCAGGACGGAAAATTCGAATCGCGAGCAAAAACTAATCAAAACATAACAATTTCTACCATTTTGACAGATGTGTTCATTCGGTCGCTCACCTAGAATGAACCTCTGTCACTTTACTCGGATCGACTCCGGGAATAAGGTGACAAATCTCACGGTGACTCCGAGGTGAGGTGACAATCATCACGTCACGCGCGGCGCAGAATAAGGGCCATAGAATCTTATTGGAAGAAAATAATGGGATACTGGGCATGCCAACGAATGACGCGCAACGTAAGGTCGATTTTTGAAAAGGGCACATTTTTTGCCATATTTGCAAAATTCAGGTTTGTAAAATTTATCAAGTTTGTGAATGTTGTCATTTTTTTTTATATTTTTTATCAATTTTATCAACTATGCAAGTTTGGCCCAATTTTTAATTTAAGAAAATTTAAACAATTATGTCGTTTTTGTTGTTATTGACCATTTTGACATTTTTTCAATTATCTCGGTTTTGTAAATTTGATTTGTAAATCGTCTAGCGCTGGATTGCATCTGAATTTTTGGATTTTATTCTGAATTCTGAAACTGGCCCATGCATTTTTTTAATCCTAAATAAAGGCTCATTATTGCAATCAAATGCCTCGTACCGGTACCACGTGCTTTGAACAGTAGAAGGAAAAGACACCCACCAAAATGTATCCTTTAAATTTTTTTATGCTCAGCAAACTTTGATTTGCTTTCCAGTAGGGGAAAACTGTACAAGACGCACCAGCGGGGTAAGATGGCCCATGCCAGTATTTCTCAAATATACACTACCCTACGGCTTCGAATGATATGTTTCTTCATTTTTATTGTAGCAAACAAACTTTTTTATCATTCAATAGATGAAAAGTTCACAAAAACTACTTTAGTTCTTAGAAAAAGGAGAATTAATGGAATCAGCGAGAAATTTGTAATTTTTCATAAGTAACATATAAGGTTTTATGGTGAAACAGCCTGCGCAATCTGATGAAACTATAGCTTATCGTTTTTCCACTCATGTGCACTTTCCGAAGACTATAAATATTTTGTTGTATTTTATAAACTTTCTGCAAATTTTAACTCAAATCAATCATATTTAAATTGGGGCAGAATGCCCACAAGACCACGTGTTTTAGGCTCAAATTTGGAGTGCTGTTAACTTTTGAGAAAACCCAAATATCAAAACAAAATGCCATTCTTTTTATTTGCTGACTCCCAAATTACGATAGCAATGCATAATTATAACAAATTTCGTCTCTGTTCGAGTTAAAACGGTGCACCAATATTCGACTCGAAAAAATTATCGGCCGCGATATTACTATATCAGTCAACAAAATTGAATTTCGTTGCCTACTTGAAGGCGTTTTATCTATAAGGATATAAAAAAGTGTATTTTGAAAAGCGAAATTTTCGATGAGTTTAGCAATACTAAATGATTTTTAGTCAAAGAATGGTAGTTTACAAAAATACGATAAGCATGTAATTAAACATTTGTTGTTTCAATAATTACATTCCGTATAATCATTGTTCTATTTCTCACCACCCTTCCTATTTGGTGCGTTCTGTCCACTAGTTTTGGCGTTTTACCCCGCGGTTTGTTTTCTTGCTGTTTTAGTTTTTTACAAAAATATAGTCAAAATCGTGGTTTTATCATATTTTTTCTTATCGATAATACGTAAATTTCATCCTTGAATCGTCGTCAACTTTCAATTTGGTTCTCAAATCATTAATATCGCTGTAAACAGCAATTATGCTTAGCTGGTGCGTCTTGTACAGTTTTACCCTACACGTGAACTTTGAATGGTCGTTTCTTGCCTGGCCCATGGTGATGGTGAAAACAATCCCGCCAAAGGAAACGAAAATCGGTTGACAAATGGGTGCCATAACTTTTGGTTCGTGGGAATAAAATCGTAAGTTGTATGGGATGGTCCCTTTTCTTAGGTGGGAGGGACTCAAAACTATTACCTCAACCTTTCTCATGTCCGTTTACAACACTGTACCAAATTTCAAGCTGATCGGTTAAGCGGGGTGGATTTGTATAAGGTGCATATATATATACAAACATATATAGCCCAACTCATCTTTATATATTAGAAGATTTTAATTACTTCAAAATACTTTTATCCTCTAAACAATTTTGTATCTTAATTTCTCAAATTCATTTAAGATTTATTACGTTCGATATTCTTCTATCATAATTCAGAATTTATAAATCTATCGTTTGTTTATTTTTTTGTGTCATGTATATCCAAATATAATTTACAGGCTGTAAGAAAGGCTACATTCCACAGGCAAGTGAATTAAATCGGGGTTTTTTATTATTATTGACTCAATTATCAACAACACTGTTGATCATACCCAAAAATGAAGTTCAGATGATTGAAAAGAAAATTTTATGATCTTTAATATGCAAAAAAAATTCAAATTACTGTTAAGCCGTCTGCGATATTTTCATTTAAGTAAAAGTAATTTTTTATGTTTTCAAATGTTCATATTTGCAGCATAACTCAAAAAACTCATTTATTCAGTCTGTAAAGCCTAAAGCGGCTAAGGCGGTGTATGTCTTTTAGTTCGGTAAGAAAGGCAAAAACATGAAAAAGCAGACTAAATTAAACGCCTCTGTGTATACTACACCAATGCAAGTTGTTCAGAATTCAGTATAGCAGAATTATGGTATGAAATATTTCATATTCCAATACTTGTACTAGTAGCCGGCAGAGGCAGCTAGTATAGATATAAGAGTATAAAGTGTTGCCAGAACTTTCTTTCAACAGCTATAAAAAACTTTTTAAGACTTTAATCAAAGAAACCTTCTTTATTAAAATTGAACTTCTGATTTCTCGAAACTCAGCATAATTCAAGATGTCTCACCTATACCAAATTGTTCGTCATAATTCATACAACAATGCTGATATAGTGGCTACGAGTTTATCTCTGGATTTTTGAAGAAATTTGTTCGATGAAAAAAAAATGTCGATAGATTTTTTTCAAATAAATCCTCTATAGAATATTTGAGTTGCTGATTTCTCGAAACTAAGCATAATTCAAGATGTCTCACCTACACCAGATTGTTCAGCAGAGTCTATAGAACGATGCTGATATAGTGGCTACGTGTTTTTTTTTTAGATTTTTGAACAAATATTTTCGAATAAATGAAAAGAAAATTTTTGGTTTTTCCATAAGAAATCATCTGTTCAACATTTGAACACCCTGTATCTCGAAACTGCCTACAATTCAGAATGTCTCACCTATACCAGATTGTTCAGCAGAGTCTATAGAACGATGCTGATATAGTGGCTACGTGTTTTTTTTAGATTTTTGAACAAATATTTTCGAATAAATGAAAAGAAAATTTTTGGTTTTTCCATAAGAAATCTTCTGTTCAACATTTGAACACCCTGTATCTCGAAACTGCCTACAATTCAGAATGTCTCACCTATACCAGATTGTTCAGCAGAGTCTATAGAACGATGTTGGTATAGTGGCTACGTGTTTTTTTTTAGATTTTTGAACAAATATTTTCGAATAAATGAAAAGAAAATTTTTGGTTTTTCCATAAGAAATCTTCTGTTCAACATTTGAACACCCTGTATCTCGAAACTGCCTACAATTCAGAATGTCTCACCTATACCAGATTGTTCAGCAGAGTCTATAGAACGATGCTGATATAGTGGCTACGTGTTTTTTTTTAGATTTTTGAACAAATATTTTCGAATAAATGAAAAGAAATTTTTTGGTTTTTCCATAAGAAATCTTCTGTTCAACATTTGAACACCCTGTATCTCGAAACTGCCTACAATTCAGAATGTCTCACCTATACCAGATTGTTCAGCAGAGTCTATAGAACGATGTTGATATAGTGGCTACGTGTTTTTTTTTAGATTTTTGAACAAATATTTTCGAATAAATGAAAAGAAAATTTTTGGTTTTTCCATAAGAAATCTTCTGTTCAACATTTGAACACCCTGTATCTCGAAACTGCCTACAATTCAGAATGTCTCACCTATACCAGATTGTTCAGCAGAGTCTATAGAACGATGTTGATATAGTGGCTACGTGTTTTTTTTTAGATTTTTGAACAAATATTTTCGAATAAATGAAAAGAAAATTTTTGGTTTTTCCATAAAAATTCTTCTGTTCAACATTTGAACACCCTGTATCTCGAAACTGCCCACAATTCAGAATGTCTCACCTATACCAGATTGTTCAGCAGAGTCTATAGAACGATGCTGATATAAGGGCTACGTGTTTTTTTTAGATTTTTGAACAAATATTTTCGAATAAATGAAAAGAAAATTTTTGGTTTTTCCATAAAAATTCTTCTGTTCAACATTTGAACACCCTGTATCTCGAAACTGCCCACAATTCAGAATGTCTCACCTATACCAGATTGTTCAGCAGAGTCTATAGAACGATGCTGATATAGTGGCTACGTGTTTTTTTTTAGATTTTTGAACAAATATTTTCGAATAAATGAAAAGAAAATTTTTGGTTTTTCCATAAAAATTCTTCTGTTTAACATTTGAACACCCTGTATCTCGAAACTGCCCACAATTCAGAATGTCTCACCTATACCAGATTGTTCAGCAGAGTCTATAGAACGATGCTGATATAGTGGCTACGTGTTTTTTTTTAGATTTTTGAACAAATATTTTCGAATAAATGAAAAGAAAATTTTTGGTTTTTCCATAAAAATTCTTCTGTTCAACATTTGAACACCCTGTATCTCGAAACTGCCCACAATTCAGAATGTCTCACCTATACCAGATTGTTCAGCAGAGTCTATAGAACGATGTTGGTATAGTGGCTACGTGTTTTTTTTTAGATTTTTGAACAAATATTTTCGAATAAATGAAAAGAAAATTTTTGGTTTTTCCATAAGAAATCTTCTGTTCAACATTTGAACACCCTGTATCTCGAAACTGCCTACAATTCAGAATGTCTCACCTATACCAGA
This sequence comes from Uranotaenia lowii, assembly GCF_029784155.1. Classification (NCBI taxonomy): domain Eukaryota; kingdom Metazoa; phylum Arthropoda; class Insecta; order Diptera; family Culicidae; genus Uranotaenia; species Uranotaenia lowii. The sequence goes on along the minus strand of NC_073691.1, from coordinate 104,003,168 downwards.
TTGTTCAGCAGAGTCTATAGAACGATGCTGATATAGTGGCTACGTGTTTTTTTTTAGATTTTTGAACAAATATTTTCGAATAAATGAAAAGAAAATTTTTGGTTTTTCCATAAGAAATCTTCTGTTCAACATTTGAACACCCTGTATCTCGAAACTGCCTACAATTCAGTATGTCTCACCTATACCAGATTGTTCAGCAGAGTCTATAGAACGATGTTGGTATAGTGGCTACGTGTTTTTTTTTAGATTTTTGAACAAATATTTTCGAATAAATGAAAAGAAAATTTTTGGTTTTTCCATAAGAAATCTTCTGTTCAACATTTGAACACCCTGTATCTCGAAACTGCCTACAATTCAGAATGTCTCACCTATACCAGATTGTTCAACAGAGTCTATAGAACGATGCTGATATAGTGGCTACGTGTTTTTTTTAGATTTTTGAACAAATATTTTCGAATAAATGAAAAGAAAATTTTTGGTTTTTCCATAAGAAATCTTCTGTTCAACATTTGAACACCCTGTATCTCGAAACTGCCTACAATTCAGTATGTCTCACCTATACCAGATTGTTCAGCAGAGTCTATAGAACGATGTTGGTATAGTGGCTACGTGTTTTTTTTTAGATTTTTGAACAAATATTTTCGAATAAATGAAAAGAAAATTTTTGGTTTTTCCATAAGAAATCTTCTGTTCAACATTTGAACACCCTGTATCTCGAAACTGCCTACAATTCAGAATGTCTCACCTATACCAGATTGTTCAGCAGAGTCTATAGAACGATGCTGATATAGTGGCTACGTGTTTTTTTTTAGATTTTTGAACAAATATTTTCGAATAAATGAAAAGAAATTTTTTGGTTTTTCCATAAGAAATCTTCTGTTCAACATTTGAACACCCTGTATCTCGAAACTGCCTACAATTCAGAATGTCTCACCTATACCAGATTGTTCAGCAGAGTCTATAGAACGATGTTGGTATAGTGGCTACGTGTTTTTTTTTAGATTTTTGAACAAATATTTTCGAATAAATGAAAAGAAAATTTTTGGTTTTTCCATAAGAAATCTTCTGTTCAACATTTGAACACCCTGTATCTCGAAACTGCCTACAATTCAGAATGTCTCACCTATACCAGATTGTTCAGTAGAGTCTATAGAACGATGCTGATATAGTGGCTACGTGTTTTTTTTAGATTATTGAACAAATATTTTCGAATAAATGAAAAGAAAATTTTTGGTTTTTCCATAAAAATTCTTCTGTTCAACATTTGAACACCCTGTATCTCGAAACTGCCTACAATTCAGAATGTCTCACCTATACCAGATTGTTCAGCAGAGTCTATAGAACGATGTTGGTATAGTGGCTACGTGTTTTTTTTTAGATTTTTGAACAAATATTTTCGAATAAATGAAAAGAAAATTTTTGGTTTTTCCATAAGAAATCTTCTGTTCAACATTTGAACACCCTGTATCTCGAAACTGCCTACAATTCAGAATGTCTCACCTATACCAGATTGTTTAGCAGAGTCTATAGAACGATGCTGATATAGTGGCTACGTGTTTTTTTTTAGATTGTTGAACAAATATTTTCGAATAAATGAAAAGAAAATTTTTGGTTTTTCCATAAGAAATCTTCTGTTCAACATTTGAACACCCTGTATCTCGAAACTGCCTACAATTCAGAATGTCTCACCTATACCAGATTGTTCAGCAGAGTCTATAGAACGATGTTGGTATAGTGGCTACGTGTTTTTTTTTAGATTTTTGAACAAATATTTTCGAATAAATGAAAAGAAAATTTTTGGTTTTTCCATAAGAAATCTTCTGTTCAACATTTGAACACCCTGTATCTCGAAACTGCCCACAATTCAGAATGTCTCACCTATACCAGATTGTTCAACAGAGTCTATAGAACGATGCTGATATAGTGGCTACGTGTTTTTTTTTAGATTTTTGAACAAATATTTTCGAATAAATGAAAAGAAAATTTTTGGTTTTTCCATAAAAATTCTTCTGTTCAACATTTGAACACCCTGTATCTCGAAACTGCCCACAATTCAGAATGTCTCACCTATACCAGATTGTTCAGCAGAGTCTATAGAACGATGCTGATATAAGGGCTACGTGTTTTTTTTTAGATTTTTGAACAAATATTTTCGAATAAATGAAAAGAAAATTTTTGGTTTTTCCATAAAAATTCTTCTGTTCAACATTTGAACACCCTGTATCTCGAAACTGCCCACAATTCAGAATGTCTCACCTATACCAGATTGTTCAGCAGAGTCTATAGAACGATGCTGATATAGTGGCTACGTGTTTTTTTTTAGATTTTTGAACAAATATTTTCGAATAAATGAAAAGAAAATTTTTGGTTTTTCCATAAAAATTCTTCTGTTTAACATTTGAACACCCTGTATCTCGAAACTGCCCACAATTCAGAATGTCTCACCTATACCAGATTGTTCAGCAGAGTCTATAGAACTGTAGGGATGAGATGAAGAATATACAGAAAATAAATCAAATTTAATTAGGAATAAAATAAAATAATAGTTGTATTCGGCAACACTGCAGATGAATAAAATAAAATAAATTTCTATGAGAACATTTGCTATTTTGGCAGCACTTGACAAACAAACAAAACAAAGTCAGTCATTGATCTATTCTTGCGAGCGACAGACGTGTTTAGGTGAATCTCTGAATTGAGATTCGTAAAATCACGACAATGGCGTGGTTGGTAGAATAAGCACAAATAGCGCAGATATTTAAGGCTGCTGCTGCTGATCGTTTTGATTTGGCGTTCCGGTGGAAATAAGACGGAATTGCCCCTGAAAAGCGCAGATATTTAAGGCTGCTGCTGCTGATTGTTTTGATTTGGCCTTCCGGTGGAAATAAGACGGAATTGCCACTGAAAAGCGCAGATATTTAAGGCTGCTGCTGCTGATTGTTTTGATCTGGCCTTCCGGTGGAAATAAGACGGAATTGCCCCTGAAAAGCGCAGATATTTAAGGCTGCTGCTGCTGATTGTTTTGATTTGGCCTTCCGGTGGAAATAAGACGGAATTGCCCCTGAAAAGCGCAGATATTTAAGGCTGCTGCTGCTGATTGTTTTGATTTGGCCTTCCGGTGGAAATAAGACGAAATTGCCACTGAAAAGCGCAGATATTTAAGGCTGCTGCTGCTGATTGTTTTGATCTGGCCTTCCGGTGGAAATAAGACGGAATTGCCCCTGAAAAGCGCAGATATTTAAGGCTGCTGCTGCTGATTGTTTTGATTTGGCCTTCCGGTGGAAATAAGACGGAATTGCCCCTGAAAAGCGCGGATATTTAAGGCTGCTGCTGCTGATTGTTTTGATTTGGCCTTCCGGTGGAAATAAGACGGAATTGTCACTGAAAAGCGCAGATATTTAAGGCTGCTGTTGCTGATTGTTTTGATCTGGCCTCCCGGTGGAAATAAGACGGAATTGTCACTGAAAAGCGCAGATATTTAAGGCTGCTGCTGCTGATTGTTTTGATTTGGCCTTCCGGTGGAAATAAGACGGAATTGCCCCTGAAAAGCGCAGACATTTAAGGCTGCTGCTGCTGATTGTTTTGATTTGGCCTTCCGGTGGAAATAAGACGGAATTGCCCCTGAAAAGCGCAGATATTTAAGGCTGCTGCTGCTGATTGTTTTGATTTGGCGTTCCGGTGGAAATAAGACGGAATTGCCACTGAAAAGCGCAGATATTTAAGGCTGCTGCTGCTGATTGTTTTGATTTGGCCTTCCGGTGGAAATAAGACGGAATTGCGCCTGAAAAGCGCAGATATTTAAGGCTGCTGCTGCTGATTGTTTTGATTTGGCCTTCCGGTGGAAATAAGACGGAATTGCCACTGAAAAGCGCAGATATTTAAGGCTGCTGCTGCTGATTGTTTTGATTTAGCCTTCCGGTGAAAATAAGACGGAATTGTCACTGAAAAGCGCAGATATTTAAGGCTGCTGCTGCTGATTGTTTTGATTTGGCCTTCCGGTGGAAATAAGACGGAATTGTCACTGAAAAGCGCAGATATTTAAGGCTGCTGCTGCTGATTGTTTTGATTTGGCCTTCCGGTGGAAATAAGACGGAATTGCCCCTGAAAAGCGCAGACATTTAAGGCTGCTGCTGCTGATTGTTTTGATTTGGCCTTCCGGTGGAAATAAGACGGAATTGCCCCTGAAAAGCGCAGATATTTAAGGCTGCTGCTACTGATTGTTTTGATTTGGCCTTCCGGTGGAAATAAGACGGAATTGCCACTGAAAAGCGCAGATATTTAAGGCTGCTGCTGCTGATTGTTTTGATTTGGCCTTCCGGTGGAAATAAGACGGAATTGCCCCTGAAAAGCGCAGATATTTAAGGCTGCTGCTGCTGATTGTTTTGATTTGGCCTTCCGGTGGAAATAAGACGGAATTGTCACTGAAAAGCGCAGATATTTAAGGCTGCTGCTGCTGATTGTTTTGATTTAGCCTTCCGGTGAAAATAAGACGGAATTGCCCCTGAAAAGCGCAGATATTTAAGGCTGCAAAAAAAAAAAAGATTTGAAAAGCTTTTGCAGAGAATGCAATGTAGAATTGAGATGAGGGATATTTGGGATATAAAATTTTTTATTTAAAAAAAAACAAAAGTCGGTAAATTAAAGATTCTATTGAGAATAGAGTTGAGAAGGAATGTAGAAATGTGATGAAGGATAAGCAGAAATTAAATAAAATTTGTAGGATGGAGAATAAAGATGTGGAATATGGAATAGAAATTGAGGATATTTGGTAAATAAAATTTTGCACTAAAGAAAAAAAAAACAAATGTTGATGTGTGAAAAGTTTTAATTAGGAATAGAGGTGAGAAGGAATGTAGGGATGAGATGAAGAATATACAGAAAATAAATCAAATTTAATTAGGAATAAAATAAAATAATAGTTGTATTCGGCAACACTGCAGATGAATAAAATAAAATAAATTTCTATGAGAACATTTGCTATTTTGGCAGCACTTGACAAACAAACAAAACAAAGTCAGTCATTGATCTATTCTTGCGAGCGACAGACGTGTTTAGGTGAATCTCTGAATTGAGATTCGTAAAATCACGACAAGAACGATGCTGATATAGTGGCTACGTGTTTTTTTTTAGATTTTTGAACAAATATTTTCGAATAAATGAAAAGAAAATTTTTGGTTTTTCCATAAGAAATCTTCTGTTCAACATTTGAACACCCTGTATCTCGAAACTGCCCACAATTCAGAATGTCTCACCTATACCAGATTGTTCAGCAGAGTCTATAGAACGATGTTGGTATAGTGGCTACGTGTTTTTTTTTAGATTTTTGAACAAATATTTTCGAATAAATGAAAAGAAAATTTTTGGTTTTTCCATAAAAATTCTTCTGTTCAACATTTGAACACCCTGTATCTCGAAACTGCCCACAATTCAGAATGTCTCACCTATACCAGATTGTTCAACAGAGTCTATAGAACGATGCTGATATAGTGGCTACGTGTTTTTTTTTAGATTTTTGAACAAATATTTTCGAATAAATGAAAAGAAAATTTTTGGTTTTTCCATAAAAATTCTTCTGTTCAACATTTGAACACCCTGTATCTCGAAACTGCCCACAATTCAGAATGTCTCACCTATACCAGATTGTTCAGCAGAGTCTATAGAACGATGCTGATATAGTGGCTACGTGTTTTTTTTAGATTTTTGAACAAATATTTTCGAATAAATGAAAAGAAAATTTTTGGTTTTTCCATAAAAATTCTTCTGTTCAACATTTGAACACCCTGTATCTCGAAACTGCCCACAATTCAGAATGTCTCACCTATACCAGATTGTTCAGCAGAGTCTATAGAACGATGCTGATATAGTGGCTACGTGTTTTTTTTTAGATTTTTGAACAAATATTTTCGAATAAATGAAAAGAAAATTTTTGGTTTTTCCATAAAAATTCTTCTGTTCAACATTTGAACACCCTGTATCTCGAAACTGCCCACAATTCAGAATGTCTCACCTATACCAGATTGTTCAGCAGAGTCTATAGAACGATGCTGATATAGTGGCTACGTGTTTTTTTTTAGATTTTTGAACAAATATTTTCGAATAAATGAAAAGAAAATTTTTGGTTTTTCCATAAAAATTCTTCTGTTCAACATTTGAACACCCTGTATCTCGAAACTGCCCACAATTCAGAATGTCTCACCTATACCAGATTGTTCAGCAGAGTCTATAGAACGATGCTGATATAAGGGCTACGTGTTTTTTTAGATTTTTGAACAAATATTTTCGAATAAATGAAAAGAAAATTTTTGGTTTTTCCATAAAAATTCTTCTGTTCAACATTTGAACACCCTGTATCTCGAAACTGCCCACAATTCAGAATGTCTCACCTATACCAGATTGTTCAGCAGAGTCTATAGAACGATGCTGATATAGTGGCTACGTGTTTTTTTTTAGATTTTTGAACAAATATTTTCGAATAAATGAAAAGAAAATTTTTGGTTTTTCCATAAAAATTCTTCTGTTTAACATTTGAACACCCTGTATCTCGAAACTGCCCACAATTCAGAATGTCTCACCTATACCAGATTGTTCAGCAGAGTCTATAGAACGATGCTGATATAGTGGCTACGTGTTTTTTTTTAGATTTTTGAACAAATATTTTCGAATAAATGAAAAGAAAATTTTTGGTTTTTCCATAAAAATTCTTCTGTTCAACATTTGAACACCCTGTATCTCGAAACTGCCCACAATTCAGAATGTCTCACCTATACCAGATTGTTCAGCAGAGTCTATAGAACGATGTTGGTATAGTGGCTACGTGTTTTTTTTTAGATTTTTGAACAAATATTTTCGAATAAATGAAAAGAAAATTTTTGGTTTTTCCATAAGAAATCTTCTGTTCAACATTTGAACACCCTGTATCTCGAAACTGCCTACAATTCAGAATGTCTCACCTATACCAGATTGTTCAGCAGAGTCTATAGAACGATGCTGATATAGTGGCTACGTGTTTTTTTTTAGATTTTTGAACAAATATTTTCGAATAAATGAAAAGAAAATTTTTGGTTTTTCCATAAGAAATCTTCTGTTCAACATTTGAACACCCTGTATCTCGAAACTGCCTACAATTCAGTATGTCTCACCTATACCAGATTGTTCAGCAGAGTCTATAGAACGATGTTGGTATAGTGGCTACGTGTTTTTTTTTAGATTTTTGAACAAATATTTTCGAATAAATGAAAAGAAAATTTTTGGTTTTTCCATAAGAAATCTTCTGTTCAACATTTGAACACCCTGTATCTCGAAACTGCCTACAATTCAGAATGTCTCACCTATACCAGATTGTTCAGCAGAGTCTATAGAACGATGCTGATATAGTGGCTACGTGTTTTTTTTAGATTTTTGAACAAATATTTTCGAATAAATGAAAAGAAAATTTTTGGTTTTTCCATAAGAAATCTTCTGTTCAACATTTGAACACCCTGTATCTCGAAACTGCCTACAATTCAGAATGTCTCACCTATACCAGATTGTTCAGCAGAGTCTATAGAACGATGCTGATATAGTGGCTACGTGTTTTTTTTTAGATTTTTGAACAAATATTTTCGAATAAATGAAAAGAAAATTTTTGGTTTTTCCATAAAAATTCTTCTGTTCAACATTTGAACACCCTGTATCTCGAAACTGCCTACAATTCAGAATGTCTCACCTATACCAGATTGTTCAGCAGAGTCTATAGAACGATGTTGGTATAGTGGCTACGTGTTTTTTTTTAGATTTTTGAACAAATATTTTCGAATAAATGAAAAGAAAATTTTTGGTTTTTCCATAAGAAATCTTCTGTTCAACATTTGAACACCCTGTATATCGAAACTGCCTACAATTCAGAATGTCTCACCTATACCAGATTGTTCAGCAGAGTCTATAGAACGATGTTGGTATAGTGGCTACGTGTTGTTTTTTAGATTTTTGAACAAATATTTTCGAATAAATGAAAAGAAAATTTTTGGTTTTTCCATAAGAAATCTTCTGTTCAACATTTGAACACCCTGTATCTCGAAACTGCCTACAATTCAGAATGTCTCACCTATACCAGATTGTTCAGCAGAGTCTATAGAACGATGCTGATATAGTGGCTACGTGTTTTTTTTTAGATTTTTGAACAAATATTTTCGAATAAATGAAAAGAAAATTTTTGGTTTTTCCATAAGAAATCTTCTGTTCAACATTTGAACACCCTGTATCTCGATACTGCCTACAATTCAGAATGTCTCACCTATACCAGATTGTTCAGCAGAGTCTATAGAACGATGCTGATATAGTGGCTACGTGTTTTTTTTTTAGATTTTTGAACAAATATTTTCGAATAAATGAAAAGAAAATTTTTGGTTTTTCCATAAAAATTCTTCTGTTCAACATTTGAACACCCTGTATCTCGAAACTGCCTACAATTCAGAATGTCTCACCTATACCAGATTGTTCAGCAGAGTCTATAGAACGATGTTGGTATAGTGGCTACGTGTTTTTTTTAGATTTTTGAACAAATATTTTCGAATAAATGAAAAGAAAATTTTTGGTTTTTCCATAAGAAATCTTCTGTTCAACATTTGAACACCCTGTATCTCGAAACTGCCTACAATTCAGAATGTCTCACCTATACCAGATTGTTCAGCAGAGTCAATAGAACGATGTTGGTATAGTGGCTACGTGTTTTTTTTTAGATTTTTGAACAAATATTTTCGAATAAATGAAAAGAAAATTTTTGGTTTTTCCATAAGAAATCTTCTGTTCAACATTTGAACACCCTGTATCTCGAAACTGCCTACAATTCAGAATGTCTCACCTATACCAGATTGTTCAGCAGAGTCTATAGAACGATGCTGATATAGTGGCTACGTGTTTTTTTTTAGATTTTTGAACAAATATTTTCGAATAAATGAAAAGAAAATTTTTGGTTTTTCCATAAAAATTCTTCTGTTCAACATTTGAACACCCTGTATCTCGAAACTGCCTACAATTCAGAATGTCTCACCTATACCAGATTGTTCAGCAGAGTCTATAGAACGATGTTGGTATAGTGGCTACGTGTTGTTTTTTAGATTTTTGAACAAATATTTTCGAATAAATGAAAAGAAAATTTTTGGTTTTTCCATAAAAATTCTTCTGTTCAACATTTGAACACCCTGTATCTCGAAACTGCCTACAATTCAGAATGTCTCACCTATACCAGATTGTTCAGCAGAGTCTATAGAACGATGCTGATATAGTGGCTACGTGTTTTTTTTTAGATTTTTGAACAAATATTTTCGAATAAATGAAAAGAAAATTTTTGGTTTTTCCATAAGAAATCTTCTGTTCAACATTTGAACACCCTGTATCTCGATACTGCCTACAATTCAGAATGTCTCACCTATACCAGATTGTTCAGCAGAGTCTATAGAACGATGCTGATATAGTGGCTACGTGTTTTTTTTTAGATTTTTGAACAAATATTTTCGAATAAATGAAAAGAAAATTTTTGGTTTTTCCATAAGAAATCTTCTGTTCAACATTTGAACACCCTGTATCTCGAAACTGCCTACAATTCAGAATGTCTCACTTATACCAGATTGTTCAGCAGAGTCTATAGAACGATGCTGATATAGTGGCTACGTGTTTTTTTTTTTAGATTTTTGAACAAATATTTTCGAATAAATGAAAAGAAATTTTTTGGTTTTTCCATAAGAAATCTTCTGTTCAACATTTGAACACCCTGTATCTCGAAACGGCCTACAATTCAGTATGTCTCACCTATACCAGATTGTTCAGCAGAGTCTATAGAACGATGCTGATATAGTGGCTACGTGTTTTTTTTTAGATTTTTAAACAAATATTTTCGAATAAATGAAAAGAAAATTTTTGGTTTTTCCATAAGAAATCTTCTGTTCAACATTTGAACACCCTGTATCTCGAAACTGCCTACAATTCAGAATGTCTCACCTATACCAGATTGTTCAGCAGAGTCTATAGAACGATGCTGATATAGTGGCTACGTGTTTTTTTTTAGATTTTTGAACAAATATTTTCGAATAAATGAAAAGAAATTTTTTGGTTTTTCCATAAGAAATCTTCTGTTCAACATTTGAACACCCTGTATCTCGAAACTGCCTACAATTCAGTATGTCTCACCTATACCAGATTGTTCAGCAGAGTCTATAGAACGATGCTGATATAGTGGCTACGTGTTTTTTTTTAGATTTTTGAACAAATATTTTCGAATAAATGAAAAGAAAATTTTTGGTTTTTCCATAAGAAATCTTCTGTTCAACATTTGAACACCCTGTATCTCGAAACTGCCTACAATTCAGAATGTCTCACCTATACCAGATTGTTCAGTAGAGTCTATAGAACGATGCTGATATAGTGGCTACGTGTTTTTTTTTTAGATTTTTGAACAAATATTTTCGAATAAATGAAAAGAAAATTTTTGGTTTTTCCATAAGAAATCTTCTGTTCAACATTTGAACACCCTGTATCTCGAAACTGCCTACAATTCAGAATGTCTCACCTATACCAGATTGTTCAGCAGAGTCTATAGAACGATGCTGATATAGTGGCTACGTGTTTTTTTTTAGATTTTTGAACAAATATTTTCGAATAAATGAAAAGAAATTTTTTGGTTTTTCCATAAGAAATCTTCTGTTCAACATTTGAACACCCTGTATCTCGAAACGGCCTACAATTCAGAATGTCTCACCTATACCAGATTGTTCAGCAGAGTCTATAGAACGATGCTGATATAGTGGCTACGTGTTTTTTTTTTTAGATTTTTGAACAAATATTTTCGAATAAATGAAAAGAAAATTTTTGGTTTTTCCATAAAAATTCTTCTGTTCAACATTTGAACACCCTGTATCTCGAAACTGCCTACAATTCAGAATGTCTCACCTATACCAGATTGTTCAGCAGAGTCTATAGAACGATGCTGGTATAGTGGCTACGTGTTTTTTTTTAGATTTTTGAACAAATATTTTCGAATAAATGAAAAGAAAATTTTTGGTTTTTCCATAAGAAATCTTCTGTTCAACATTTGAACACCCTGTATCTCGAAACTGCCTACAATTCAGAATGTCTCACCTATACCAGATTGTTCAGCAGAGTCTATAGAACGATGCTGATATAGTGGCTACGTGTTTTTTTTTAGATTTTTGAACAAATATTTTCGAATAAATGAAAAGAAAATTTTTGGTTTTTCCATAAAAATTCATCTGTTCAACATTTGAACACCCTGTATCTCGAAACTGCCTACAATTCAGAATGTCTCACCTATACCAGATTGTTCAGCAGAGTCTATAGAACGATGTTGGTATAGTGGCTACGTGTTTTTTTAGATTTTTGAACAAATATTTTCGAATAAATGAAAAGAAAATTTTTGGTTTTTCCATAAGAAATCTTCTGTTCAACATTTGAACACCCTGTATCTCGAAACTGCCTACAATTCAGAATGTCTCACCTATACCAGATTGTTCAGCAGAGTCTATAGAACGATGCTGATATAGTGGCTACGTGTTTTTTTTTAGATTTTTGAACAAATATTTTCGAATAAATGAAAAGAAAATTTTTGGTTTTTCCATAAAAATTCTTCTGTTCAACATTTGAACACCCTGTATCTCGAAACTGCCTACAATTCAGAATGTCTCACCTATACCAGATTGTTCAGCAGAGTCTATAGAACGATGTTGGTATAGTGGCTACGTGTTTTTTTTTAGATTTTTGAACAAATATTTTCGAATAAATGAAAAGAAAATTTTTGGTTTTTCCATAAGAAATCTTCTGTTCAACATTTGAACACCCTGTATCTCGAAACTGCCTACAATTCAGAATGTCTCACCTATACCAGATTGTTCAGCAGAGTCTATAGAACGATGCTGATATAGTGGCTACGTGTTTTTTTTTAGATTTTTGAACAAATATTTTCGAATAAATGAAAAGAAAATTTTTGGTTTTTCCATAAGAAATCTTCTGTTCAACATTTGAACACCCTGTATCTCGAAACTGCCTACAATTCAGAATGTCTCACCTATACCAGATTGTTCAGCAGAGTCTATAGAACGATGCTGATATAGTGGCTACGTGTTTTTTTTTAGACTTTTGAACAAATATTTTCGAATAAATGAAAAGAAAATTTTTGGTTTTTCCATAAGAAATCTTCTGTTCAACATTTGAACACCCTGTATCTCGAAACTGCCTACAATTCAGAATGTCTCACCTATACCAGATTGTTCAGCAGAGTCTATAGAACGATGCTGATATAGTGGCTACGTGTTTTTTTTTAGATTTTTGAACAAATATTTTCGAATAAATGAAAAGAAAATTTTTGGTTTTTCCATAAGAAATCTTCTGTTCAACATTTGAACACCCTGTATCTCGAAACTGCCTACAATTCAGAATGTCTCACCTATACCAGATTGTTCAGCAGAGTCTACACTGAACCCAAATTCACTCTTAAAATACACATGATTTTTCACTTAAAAACAAGGATCCAGTGATTT